>NC_081409.1:313887654-314187654 GCF_030272615.1 Cryptomeria japonica | reverse complement strand
AATGGACTCGCATCTTCTTCCAAAAGAAAAGAGTATCCTACAAGTCAAGATATTCATAAAGGCAAAGGAATAGATCTCCATAGGCAAGAATCCCTTCATGTTAAAGAAAATATTAAGGGTCGTGGCCTCAGTAAAATTCCTCAAGACGTGGGTACCCCTACTAAATCCAACATCCTTTCAAAATCAAAACATACACCTTCCCCATCATACTTTCCATCCATCTTAGGTCCTTATATTCCTTCGTCCTCTATGCAAGGTCAGCAAAGGCACAAATCCTTGAGTAAATTTCATCCATCCAAAAGAACTCAATTTCATTCATATCCATCCATGCATTCCTTTCCCCCTCCAAGCAATTTGGATGCCAAGTATAAAAGTCATAAGTCTTGCAATCCACATGTATTCAAGGATCAACATGTCAAAGCAAAGAAAAATGTGATCTATAAATAAAAAGAAATATCCAAAAGGCCACAAAGGCACATTGAGCAAAATAAAGAAAATTCAAAATATATATGGGTTCCTAAATCCCTTATGCAAGCAATGCACACTAAAGAACAACAAAAGCATGAAAAATCCAAAACAATGTGGGTTCCCAAGTAGCTTCTTGAAGCACAAAAAGAAAAATCCAACTTGGCATCCAAAATTGATATTCCTTCATCCAAACCTCTCAAATTTGTTCCTCCATCACCTCCTTCTTCCATTTTGGGTCCTTCTGTTCACAAATCCCTAGCTATTCCTTCATCAAAATCTCCATATCCAAAACCCACTCTTCCTCCATCAGTCCATCACCCCTCAAGGTGTGTGCCAATGTTGATCTTGCCTTCATTTCCATCCACTGAAGCCCAATTCTTCCAATACCCTACCTATTATCCAATGCATATTTTCCATCCTTCCATCCCTCTGGTCCAATCCTTGCCTTAGTTTCATCTCTTTTTCCATGTCCTTATCCTATCAACGTCCTTGAGCATACTTTTAAAGGTCATGGTCCATTTTTTTTCAAGGCTACTATCCAAACAAAAAGGTGTTTGAGTCCTTCTTCCATCCCCTATCATGTGTCCATTTTCGACTAAAATGTCAAAATCCAAAAAAAAAAAAAAGTAAAGAAAAAATAATTCATCCACTAGTGAAAACCTGGCAAACAGGGGCCTTGGGCAAGTACCATGATGAAAACCTGGCAAATAGGGGCCTTGGGCAAGTACCGTGATGAAAACTTGGCAAATAGGCATCATGCATAATCTATGAACTTCTTGCATACCGTACTTGGGGACAGGTTTTATCCTATCATATCCTTTTGTCCTTCATTGTTCCATCATCCTATCACACCCCTATCATTACCCTTCATATCCTATTGTCCCTCATGTACATATCCTCTTTTCCACCTTTGATCTTGACAAGGCTAAAGATCTTCATGAGCATCATGCATCCTATTCATAGCTTTCAGTCTATCATAGCTTTTGGTCATTTAGCTATTGACTTATTACAACTTTTCATCCATATTCCATTGGCTTATCACCAACCCTTTGTCCATATTCCTTGGCTTATCATAACCTTTTGTCATTATCCCTTAGCCTATCACATCCTTATCCTATTCATATCCTTTATCCATTTTTTATCTTGCTTATCTTGTCCATATCTTGCCATCGTCCATACTCTCTTCTTGTCCCTTGATCTTGATCTGACATAAGGAAATGAAATGCAAAACATGTTTTTAAAAAACCTCTTGACATGTCCCTCATGCCATGTCACTGCTTTACATTGTCATATCCAGTCTCTTGTCCCATCACGCAATAGCCCTTGAAAATTGCATCTATATTGTCCATGATAAAAGGCCTTTATCTTCCCTCTATCCACCAACATTTCAAAAAGCCTATTTATTCACCTATCATATTCCTTGCCTTGCTAGACACTAGGGGCAAAATGCTTAAAAATCAAATAATGTCCTGAAAAAAATCCCTAAAAATTAAATAATGTCCTGAAAAAATCCCTAAAAATCAAATAATGTCCTGAAAAAATCCCTAAAAAGTCAAATAAAGTCCTGAAAAATGAACAAAAAAATTGTAAAAAACTCAAAATTCCTACAAAGTGAAAAACATCAAAATCCAAAAACAATTTCTTTGGCATTTTGCATTTTGTCAATAAATGGTTCCCTTTGTGCATAGATAGATTGTTGAGCATCCATCCAACGACAATCAATCAAACATTGTGCTTTAATGAAATCACGCATTAATAGATGAACTGTTCGACCAAGCAAGCATTCAATCTGATCATAGTTGTCACATCAATCAAAATAGCATCAAAATTACCATTGGTCCTTGTCAATATTATCATGGGTTTTATACAGGGTGTGGTATACTCAAAACCAGACTGTGTCCTATCTTCGATGGGGTACTGCATTCCCTAAAACCACATAGCATGATCATTCTTGTTTTCCACTTTTGACAATGACGATCAGACTATTTGTTTGACTTGGTTGAATTTGTGCATCTTATCTTTTTAATGATTTATCTTTGGCTTTGATCATATTCCTATGTTGCTCAATGATGTCACCGAGTGATTTAGAGTGACCGGGATGGTTCATGGTCCCTTTCCTTTTTTTTGTTGTTGTTGTGTTTGCTGTTTGTGGAATGTTTGTCACAAACTAGGGCAACTATATCATTGGGTGTCTGTGATAAGTATGTTCTCTTTGTGAACGCCGCACATACCTCAACCCTTTATGTATGCACCCTAGGATGCTTCACGCATTCCTTGTGTGCGATGTGTCTATCTTTTGCAAAAGGGGTTGCATTCTAGCTCTGGCCTTCAATGCCATGATGCTCTGCATTCGCTTTGCTACAATAAATAAAGGTTCTCACCTACTTATGTGCATTTGTGAAAGCAATTTTTCCTTCATCTCTAACTTTCCTCTGTCTAATTTCTTCTTACTAACATTTCTTCAGTCAGTCTTGGCAGTCCATTCGAACCTATCATCTTCTGTTATTCTTATCAATCACTTGGCCTCTTTTCTGGATTTTTCTGGCCAATTCCTCGAGGGGGCATGCATATGTTATTGTTATTGTCTAGGGAATTTTCATTATTGTTCTTTGAAACAATGCTTAGAATCACATTGTCTCAAAGAGGGGCAAAATGTAGACGTCTAAAAATGGTCAATGCTTGTGGAGTCATACTTTAACATTTGTGCATTACCTTATTTTAGGGTTCTTGCATCGCATTAACATTTCTTCTATGTTGCACACTTGGTCTTTATCATTTGCAAGCATCAAGTCCTTCTTCTGCATTCCTCATTTTTCTCACTTTCGAATTAGGTCTTGTCGATAGCAATCTTCAGTCATGACTTTGGTCGATTTTATCCTGTCGCATCATGGTGCGTGCTCATTTATCATCATTTTGGACATTGTCAATCCTAATCAATGATAGAATTAGGGTTTTGTCCTCTTGTCAATCTTTCAACCATCTTTAGCTTGTTAGTAATCATTTGTGATTATCAACTTGTCAGCCTTGTCATTTTGCGATCGATTTGTCATTGATCCTTGTCCTTGTCAGCCTTGTCATTTTGCGGTCGATTCGTCATCGATCCTTGTCCTTGTCAATCTTGTCATTTTGTGATTGATTCATCATCGATCCTTGTCCTTTTCAATCATGTCAATTTGGATCGATTAGTCATTGTTCCTCATCAATTTGCGCCTATCAATTTGATCTCCTTGTCAATCTTGGTCAATTTGTCATTGATTTTTGTCAACCAATCTCAATCATTTATCAGCATTGGTCCTTTGTCAATTAGAATCATGATCACACCTACATTAGTTTCTTGTTGTCTTGACCTAATTCCTTGTCCTCTTATTTCTAGGGTTTTATGATTTGTTCATTTAATCCTTTTCTTCTTCTTTAAGGGTTAAATAAATCTATTTATTTAGTCCTAGGTCTCTTTCATGAATTAATTAATGGATGAAAACCTATTAATTAATTCACCTAATTTCTATTTCATATTTTTCCTCAATTTTCTAATTTGATAATTTCTCCTAATTCCTAATTTCTATTTCTATTTCAATCTGGTCATAATTTGTCATACTCTTTGCATAGAAACTGTCATACATTTGTCATAACTTTGCCATTCTTGATTTGAATTTCCTTTCAAATCTCTTCATGCTAATCTTGTCCTCTCTCCAATTTGTCTATAAATTGGATGATTTTCATCAATCAATCAATCACATTTTTGAAATCAATCACATTTTCAAGATCAATCAATCACATTTTCGAGTAACCTTATGCTACAAATTTCATCTCTCAACAACCTACTTTCTACTTGCATTTTGCACTTGTAGGTGAGAGCCACATCAAATTTGAAGGTGAAAGAAGAACAATGGAGCCACATGAAGGAGATATCTACGTTGGTTTGGTTTGATTTCATTTGATTTGAATATCTTGTCTTTATGTCTTCATTGATTGGATTGGGATTGCATTCATAGCAGCTTTAGGTTTTGTGGTTGTCCTAATTGTTATTGCTTTGATGATTTTCAATTTCCTGATCTACATTTTGATTGCAAGAGTTACAAAACTGATTTATAATAAGGCTACAACTATTGTATTAATCTGATCTGTTGTATATCACTGAGTTGGAGCTCAGTGCAGGAGCTGGTGCTCCTTGGGTTGGTGCGCTAAAAATTTGTAATCAGTGTTTATTGTGAGGCTAGATTGGAGCAGTAGTCTCCAACAACATTTCTCACTGAGGTTTTTCCCACATTGGGTTTTCCTCATATATCTGGTATTATGTGTTGAGTATCTTTATGTGTTTGCATTTGATTACTTTTCTTAGCTCACTAGTATATCCCCCTTTTGTTTGATTTGCTGACTGGTACCAAGAGTTTGGTTTAAAAGTTTAAGAATATTGGGAACCACCGATTCACCCCCTCTCAGTGGTACATTGTGTTCAACAATTGGTATCAGAGCCTAGGTTCCTAGTTAGATAATATGTCTCTAGCTTGGGTAGATTCTGGTCTTAGAACACAATGGCAAGAAATGGGTCCTCCTCTTCTAAAGCTCTCATGTTTGATGGAACCAACTATGCTTTTTGGTGCAGTAGAATGGAAAAATATCTGTCCTCTCTAGGATTTGATATTTGGATGTCTATAAAGATTGGTTATATTGTCCCTAGTGTTCCTCCCATTGACTTGGATGGTAAGAAGGAGTATGAGAACAATGCAAAGTCTAAACATGTTATTCTTAGTGGATTGTTAGATAATGAGTTTGTCAAGGTCATGTATTGTTCATCCGCCAAGGCGACTTGGGATAAATTGTAGAGATTATTTGAAGGAGATGCCAAAGTCAAGGAGGCCAAGCTGCAATCACTAAGAGGTCAGCTTGAAGGCTTGAACATGAAAGATGAAGAAAATATTGTAGATTATCTTCATAGGGTAGATGAAACTATGAACACCATTAGCAGACTTGGAGAAGAGGTTGCTGATGAATTTATTGTCAAAAAGGTACTTAGATCACATACATCTAAGTATGATACTAAGGTCTCTTCTATAGAGGAATCTAAGGATATGAAAACCTTCACAATGGATGAGTTATTTCTCTCCTTAACTTCTTATGAGATGAGGACAACTGAAGGAGGATCTTCAAGGAAAGATGTTTCTTTCAGATCCTTCAAAAAGGGAAAGGAAGAGGTTGCTCATAAAGGATCTAATGAAGACTCGGATGCAGAGGTAGCAAACTTTGTTAGAAAGATCAAGAGAGGATCAAGTAAGTATAAATGAAAGTTTCCACTCAAATGCTTCAATTGTGGTAAAATAGGACACTTTGCTGCAAAATGTCCCTACAGTGTAATCGGTGGAGATGAGAAAAGGATCTCTGGAAGATCTTCCGGTAAAGACAAGGAGAATAATGTTTACCAACAAGGTAAAAGAAGCTACCAGAAGTAGAATAGCCTATATGTCATTGTGGATAATGCCACAAATGAAGATAGTGCATCAGAAGATGGATGCCACGAGAATGAAAGAGAAGTTACTCTCTTTATGGCACTAGATGAACCAATTGTTGAAGAAGAGGAAGATGAAGACATTGAGGCTGAAGTGGATCTAGAAGGTGACCTCATAAGTTCTCTTGAGGAGTTAAGTAAGATAAGAAGAGAACTCAAGAAGGTCAAGCTTGTTGTAGTAGAAGAACAAGATCTCTTGAAGTGATCCTTGGATGAGTCCAATCTATTGGCTTGATGATTATTGTAATAACTTCATCATATGTTGTCATTGATGAAACACATACACAGGCATATGTTCATATTGTCTACCGGTGTGACTTCAAAGTTGTTTATACTACAACTGGTATAGTAGAGGTTTATATCTACCTGGTACATGGTGACAACTGGTATATGCATGGAGACAACCAATGGTTATACATAACTCGACATCAACATGAAGATCCAATGGAGATTATCAAAGGAGCATCAAGGATGAACGGTTTATATGTTTAACTCCAACCGGTATTGGTTGTTCCAACCAGTATTCATTGATTATGCGATGAGTTATCACAAGTCATGATGAGTTATCCTTACTGACAAGTTTTGGCAGTATTTTTGTGATGTTATGATTGTTTCACCAGATACACTGCACCTAGGTAATTGTGTTATGATTTCTAGAGGCCGACATGAAATCTAAATGTCTATATATTGACATCACAATGAATTATTTTGTATGAGCGAAAGTGATATGTTATGTGTGAAGGAAAAAGTGTTAAGTGGTAGAGTATGTTGGTAAAGAAGTGTTAAGTTCAGAGAAGAGGATCTATACAAGAAATTTGTGCTACTACTAGATCATAGCACCTGTTGTCTTCTAATCACTACAACAGTCAAATCCCCTAACCGGGTAAGCTCTAACAAGCTTCATTGTTTAAATCCTCTAACTAGGTGATCCATTAGTTTGGATTTAGAAATCCTCCACCGAGGTTAGTCCTTATAGGGTACTACCTTTTACAGGGTATAGATTTTAACTAGGCTTTGGGATCTTTAATAAGATTCACTCCTAGTAGAGCACTTTGTAAACCCTAACCGGTCAGTTATCTATTATTGCAGATAGTTAACTTGTGAGTCCCATCTTACCGTGGTTTTTACCTATTTGGGTTTTCCATGTTTAAACACTTGTGTTATGGTGGATGTCTTACTTATTATGGATGTTGTTATATCATTTTCTATTGCATGCATATTGTTTAACAAACTTGTTAAGTTTATCTACCAATCAGTGTTTAAAGTAGTACTATTTTTGGTGTCACTAATTCACCCCTCCTCTCAGTGCTTTACAAGTCCATCAATTGGTATCAGAGCCTAACTTATTTAAAGCCTAATCACTTGGAGGGAAACCCTAAAGAAACCATGGGGGATATGAGCTACTTTGAGATGGCTAGAGAGCTTGAGGCTAGTAGGAATGAGCTTGAAACCCTAAGGGTCAAACTGAAAGCTTCTTAAGTCAAAAGGAGAGAGATAACTAAATGAATGTTGTAAATATCTGATAATAATTCTTCAGATGAGGATAATATTGATGCTTTAGCTGAGGAAGTTGGAAAACTAAATAGTGAAAACATAAATCTGAGGAGAGAGCTAAAAGGTCTTACTAACCGCATGAGTCAGGAACTAGAAGCTAAGAGAACTGCTGAAGATCTCATCAAGGAAAGAGATCATGAGATTGCCAAGATTAAGAGAAAGAATGCTAATTTTCATGAGCATTTGAATGTAGAAAGAGAAGAAAAAGAGAACCTATAGCTAGATCTTGAATTAGCATCATCTCTGAGAAAAATTGTCAAAACATAATAAAGGCCTCACCAGATAGCTCACTGAAGTGAATGGGAAATTAGAAAAGTTCAACAAAAGTTCTATCTTTCTAGAAGAGAAAATTCAATCACAAAGGATGAATGGTGATACCTCTAGACTTGGTTTTCACACATTTGAAAAAGGTGAATCCTCTGGTACCAAGAGCAACACTCTTAAGAACAAGTCTACTCCTAAGGTCAAAAAGCCTACCGGTAAGGTCTTTAAACCTATTTGTATTGTTCACCATAAACCTATCACATTGCAAAATTTTATAGAGACAAACCTAATGGAAATGCATGCTACAATACTAATTCTAGGCATGTGTCCAATAAATTTGAAGGTCATTGCTTCACATATAAAATGTATGGGCATAGATTAGTTGAATGTAGATATGGAGAAAATCATCCAGTACCACATATGCATCCTAGACCAAATGGAAATTGGATGAGAAATTTTGACAACCGGGTCAACATGAACTGGCAAAGACCCTATGGCAACCGGTTTAGTCCATTTGAGATGGAAAAGGTAACAAATGTCATTTGGCCCATCTATAAAAACTTTGGTCATGTGGCTATGAAGAAGAACTGGGAGAGGTGATGTAGGACCTTGGAGATCATCTGGTATGGTCTGCTATCATTGTCATAAACTGGGACACATGGCAAAATTTTGTAGATCCAGAAAGAGAAAACTGATCAATCCTTCTAAATATTTGAAAGGAAAGCAGAAAGTTAATGTTGAAGAAACCAGAGAAGAAATGAATCCAATATGGAAGAAGAAGAAGAAGAAGAAGAGTGATGACTCACTTGGAGAAGAAACTATTCCTTCACCAAGTGTGGAGAATCCTGCACTAGTGAATTAAGCCTTTTCAATATGGCTAAGGGGAGCATAACGGTAAATCCATCTTTGGACCCCTTGAAATGAATGAGTGGTAAGAGAATTTGAATGCATGAAATTTTGATAACTTTTTGCCAATCGATTATCAACCAGTTTTACATCTATGTATCATTAAGCAGTGTAATGAGGGTTTGTAACCCTAATGGGTGAGCATTTAATGCAGTAGGTAAAAAGGGTAAATGCAATTTTTCACTTTCTTATTTTTACCCTAACGCATATGAGAAATAATTTTTGGGTGCTTGCAAAGCTAAGAAAGGATTGTTAGATGATTTTAGTGGAAGTTGCATTGTGATTTGAGTAATCAAGATGATCTGGAGGTTGGTGAAGACTAAACTGGTGTGCACTTGAGAATTCAACTAGTAAAGACAGCGTGCATGAAATAAGGTATTTCTTTGAAAAATCCTACTTTGAATCTAGTTTATCTGGAATGGCATCATCTTCTAAATCAGTAGAGAAATTGATGATTACATCTAAGCATATGGAAGTTGTAAAGGTAGAACGGATTGTGTCTTATAATTCTTTATCACAAGTTTCTAGTGGTGTTATAGTGAAAGGAGATTTTTTGAGCTACATTGATTGCAAGATTGAGGATTTAGGATCATTGTCAATATATTCTCAGTTAAAATCTCTTTACAATGAAAATGGAAAGATTCAACCAGAATATATTAGGGTTTATGAAAAAGGTTTCCATAACGCAACTTACTTTCTTGATTTTGAAGAAGAACATATCCGAATTATTTTGAGTCATGTTCATGGGGAGAACATGTATTTGGAAAGGACTCATACTATAACCAAGGAAGCTATTCAAGTTGTAACTAGTTTTTACTCAACTAATAAGTACCTAAGTTGAGGCATATTTCAAAATAGACAGTAAACACTCTAACCGAATCAACATCTGATGGGCATGCTTTTTTTTCAATAACATCAGGGACCTAGTGGTAAAGTTGGCAGCTATGGCTATAGGCTATTGAGTATTCTATTCTAGCAGATTGAATAGTGTTCCATTAGTAGCGGTGCATACTTCTTACAAGATGATAGCTGAAAATGCTAATTATGACCTATGTGAGTTCATAAGGAGCCAATTATTATTAAATATTCAGTCTATCAAGAAGGACAACAGTCAAAAGTTTAAATTTGGATAGTTATTGATCAGTTTATTCTTTTATTTCTAGAATTTCCTACCAGGAATAGGTGATCTTGAATGGTCTAAGGATCTACCGGTATCTGCCTAGATTAAGAATGTTGGCAAATGCACACTCCAATGAGAAATTATAAGTGATTGAAGATTTTGTCATTGATGGCAACCTTGCAATCATATGATACTGGCAAGACAAATATACCAGCACCGGCACCAAAAGACTCTACACTAGTATACAGGACACCGACAGTGAAAGGAAGGATATCGGCACCTTGGCCGACTTCAATTTTGATTGAAATGTATTTTGTAATTAATTGTAAAATCATTGTAAGCCGACATGGCGAGTTGTAAATATGGCTCATCTATGTATAAGATCATTGTAGATCATTTTGTAAAAGGATAATAGGCGAAATTATGTAGACCTAATATGTGAATCATTGGTTAAGGGTTTATGTATGTAGCAAAGCTTAAACCGGTACTAGATCTGGCATAGCAGATGCTAATCTGAAGCAGTACAAGACTTTGGATTAATATAATCCATTTTGTAAGTCAGTGTGACTTCTTTTGTAATTGAGTAGTGAGCTCTAGGCACTTGGCCTTCCTGCATGTGCAAGCCCCTATTGTAAGAGTAATATTCCCTTATTGGCTAGTAAGTGAATATTGTGGGTCACAAATCCAACCGAGGTTTTTCCCACACCAAGTTTCCTCATTAAAATACTATGTTATGGTGTGCTTCTCATGTGG
Organism: Cryptomeria japonica; assembly: GCF_030272615.1. Classification (NCBI taxonomy): domain Eukaryota; kingdom Viridiplantae; phylum Streptophyta; class Pinopsida; order Cupressales; family Cupressaceae; genus Cryptomeria; species Cryptomeria japonica. The sequence continues at coordinate 314,177,086 of NC_081409.1, read as the reverse complement.
TTGTTGTTATTCTTGTTTATTGCATTATTTCTGGTTTACCGATACACAATTTTAATATGTTTTTCATGTTTTAGGTCAAGTAAATTTATATATCGGTTAGATACTAATTCACCCCCCCCCCCCCCCCCCTCTCAGTATATTTGGGAATCCTAACAATTGGTATCAGAGCCTGGTCCTCTATTTTCAAAAGCCTAACATCTTGAGGAAGATCTTGTCACTAGTAGAGATCAAAAACTTGAGAAAACAATTGGAAACAACTCTTGCAAACTATGATGTAGAAAAGGTGAAGAATATCAAACTTGAAGATGATCTAAAGGCTACTCAAGATATTATTCAAGCACTTCAAGAAAATTTTACTATTGCAAGGAACAAGAGAAGAGAACTTTGTGAAAAATGTAGAATGAGGAAAATGAAAAAGAAACTCTTAATGATATGGTAAACAAGCTAAGACAAGAGATCAATACAACAAAGAATGAGATGCAGGATATGACTATGAGATTTTGTAAAGAAATTGAAGATAGAAAGAAGAATGAAGAAGACTTTGTCAGAAGACTAAATGATGCTAGAAATGAAAACACAAGACTCAATCATGAGAATGATATGCTAAAGATAAATCTAATTCACTTGGAGCATGACAGAACTGGAATCATGAGACAAAAAGACTTCTTGGAGAACGAACTAACTACTGCAAATCATCAGAAGGAGAAATTCAAGAAAAGTTCAGAAGAACTTGGTGACATGCTGAAGAATCAGAAACCTAATGGTGATACAAATGGCCTTGGCTTTGAAATTGGTGAAAGCTCTGGTACTGCAAACAATAATGATCATAACAAACCGGCAAGACAACCTATTGCTTACAAATTTAATGGCAAATGCTTTAACTATAACAAGTATGGTGATAGAGCAAATCAGTGCAGATCTAGAAATTATCAGAACACTAATACACCCACTGATCAATGTTCCAAATGCAACAAAATTGGTCATAATTCGGAAAATTGCAAAATGAATGTGAGATGTTATGTTTGTGGCAGATTTGGGCACTTATCTAATCAATGCAGAACACATATCGGCATAGGATATAGGAAAGCTATTCAGAAGAACAATGTGACTTGTTATGCTTGTAACAAGATTGGACATATTTCTAAATTCTGTAGAACCAAGTCCTCACCAACAAATAACAAAGGTCCAAGTTTGAAAGGTAAAGAAAAAGTTGAAGAGGTAAAGCAAGAATTCTTAAAACAATGGATCAGAAAGTCAGATCAAAATATTAATGGGAATACTCCTCCACCGATAGAACAGAGTAACACTCCACCGATAGGAGAATCTTCAACTAACTAAAGAAAATTCTTTTGGGGGTTTAGCAACAAAATGAAAAACATGCTATTATTCCCTCAATTGATGATAAGAAGTTGAAATTACTTCTATACCGGCATATGAGTTAAGTTGTGACTTAACCGACGAGCATTAAATGTGGTAGTTGGCAAAAATAACATTATAAAGCAAGTGTTTTGGCTCCTTTTTCCATTCACTGAGCATTCAAATCATCAAGAGCACAAAATTTTTTGAGCAAAGGCATTCTAAGAGAAGAAGTGAAGCAATCCATCAAATCATCCATCCTTAAGGTAGATTGAGGTATTTATAGCTATGGCATCTTCATCCTCTCCTGAATTTATTGCAAACCCTACTATTGTTGAAGTTGTTAAGTGACCTAGACCCGTATTTCAGCTAGTTCCCGAAATTGCAAAGAAAGATGATATCATAGGTGCATTCTCTCAAATCCCTAAAGGAGTAGTATATGCTAAAGACCCTAGGATGTATATACACTACCATATTGATGAATTAGGTGATAATGAGATTAAGAACATGTTTAAAACTGTGATTTGTGATGAATTTGGAAATGTCAAACTTGAACATAAGATAGTAGAAACCCTAGGTTTCACTGAAATTCTCAGTATCCCAGATTTTCCCAAGGATATCATAAGGATTGTGTTAAGCAGAGTACATGGTGAATTTTTTTGGTTAGACTCTATTCATAAAATCACAAAAGAAGCAGTAAAAGCTGTAACAGGGTTACCCTCCACTGGTAACAGACCGGACAAAACAAAAAAGGTCTCAAATGACACAGTGACAAACCTTACTAGTGCAACATTTGATAAGAGATCTCTAAGGGTAAATGATGTGAAGGATATAAATGTCAGATTTATCAGTATGATCTTAGGTTATAAAGCTACACATGCAAATAGGTTAAACTCAGTTTCTAGCCTATGTATCAAGAGTGCCTATGATATGGTAAATGATAATGCAAGGATAGATATATGTGAATGGCTTAAAGATGAGTTGATAGACAATTTGGGAAAGAGAAAAAGAGATAAGAAAGGAACATTTAGATTTGGAAACCTACTTGTTTGTCTGATGTTGTACATAACCAAACAAGTACTCGGTATTGGTGCAAGAGATTTTGGTTTTGACATACCAGTAGGAAAACAACTGTTAGATCTATTGAACAATATGGGAGAGAACAAGGAGAAAAACATAAATAAGTATTTTCAAGAATTGAAGACTCGAATGAAGACTAGAGTAAGACTATCACAAGCCATTGTGGATAAGTATCAAAAGGAAATTTGTTTTGTGATCAAGAAAGATGAAATTTGGATGGAAGCAATTGTCCCTTGAACTATTTGGGTAACTAAAATGGGCTATGAAATAGACGACAACATCATAGAAACATATGTAAAAGCCCTCCTTGAAGCTCCAAAGGAATCAGAAGAGGAATTTTTTGGAAATGCTGAAACAATAGAAAGTGGAATTCAATTTAGAAAAAGGGTTAAGAAGGTTGAAGAAACCATAAGAAAAGGAACCTGGCAGGTAAAGGAAATCAAGGAAGATGTTCTGAGACAAACTGGTATAAGTGAAAGTGAGTTGGAAGCACCTCAACCGAAAACTCATCTTTCACTGGTTGGAACTTCTTTTGAAAGTGATATACCTACTATATTTAAAAGGGTTGAAAGAAAAAGAAAACCCTCACCGGCACCCTCTCCTACACCTAAAAGAACAAGACAGAAGCAATAGGCAGTAAGGCCTCCGGTGAAGAAGATGACTCCTGAGAAGAAGGTGAAACAAACTATTGCTCCTATAGACAAAATTCTTAGTGAAATAATAGAGGATGGTAAGCTGAAGAACATCAATAAAATATACAACACATTATCAGCTGATGATAAGGAAAGTATAGAGAACAGTGTAATTTTTCACTTAGATATATACAAGAAATTCTTAATGGAAATTGTTGATGAAATTCCAAATGACTTGTCTAGGAGATTAGCTATTGTTGAATTGGATAAAAAAGATTAAGATTGAAAAATTACTGGCAGTGCATCCAATTAACTCACCTGATGAAATAGATAAATTAATTAGTGAGGCTAAATGGACAGTGTTTTCTACTACTCACCGGCATGTAGCATTAAAGGCAGGAAGAGTAAAGGAAGTTTCTGAGGAAACTACTGATGCATGGGATATTTTCTTTGTGGAAAAAGAAAAACAAGAAGAATTACTTAGACCTAAGCCTATCAAATTATATCAAAAGGACAGAGATAAAGGGAAAGGTAAGGTAGGTGGACCACCAAGCCTGAAAATAATTGACAATATGCCCCCACCTCTTTTAGATACTCCAACGATAGACACTACTAAAAATCAACCAGCCACTGAGAGTATGGAGACTCTGGTAGAAGATACAAATCCTAAAATAGAAATTTTGTATACAATAAATATAGACACTCAAGAAGTTAACATTGTGGTTGATAGAGAAACCACAGAGGATAAGGAGAAATATGTGACTACTAAGTCACTGGTAGTAGAGATTGAGACAAACATAGAAAAACCAACACTAGCAGAGCAACCGGCAAAGGATACCACTGAGAAACCAATAGATACAATAGATAAACCATCTGAAGAATAGGATAAGAAAAGTTCAAAGGTACAAACCAAGATTACATCTGAGAAACCTTCTGAGACACAGTTAGAGAAACCAAAACCAATACAGGTTGAAGCACAGGTACAGACAAAGACAGTGCCACTGGCCCAAACTAAAAAGCATAAACCTTTGTTTGTAGAAATGCAAACATAGACAGACCTACCAGAGGTCGAATCAAGCAAGGAAATTACCACAACTCATAGCATGGCTATTATAAAGACTGTTGGACAAACATCTGGTATAGCTATGACAAAATTTAGACCTACTAATGTAACAAAGGTTCTATTAGATTCAATAAAGAAGATCACAAAATGCAATGCACAAGCCTATAAGGCTATTGATGATACAATACCAATTCTTAAATTGATAGAACCAAAGTGCAATATTGAGAATAAAGATTCTTTAGGTCAACTAGACACATTGTCTAAGTTCATCATTGGCAACCTATTGACTACTGATAAAATAAATGAGGATACATTTAAGGAAAGACTAATAAAAGAAAGAGAGAAATTCTTTGAGGATATTGTAAAGAAAAACAAGGAAGAAATGGACACCCTTTTACCAGAACTTGGAGAAATAATCTATCACTTCAAGAAACTGTACAGGGACACTTGCAAAATGAATGTATTAACAGAAGATCTTGACAAGGTGATCATCAAAGCTCAAGAAAAGATAAATAATATTGCTGACAATTTGATTGGAACATCAGATTCATTTTTGGAGTTAGAGAAGAAGATTGCAAAACAAGAAGAGAAAATCAAGAAATTGGAGAAAGACAACAGGGAATAAAGGATAAGGAAAAGGACTTAAAATGCATACTTAGTCCAAGACTAGAGTATCTTATTTCCTTGAGAAAAGAAATATTTGAAGCTTTGGTTCCTAGATTGAAGACACCGGAAGAGAAAATGCACATACTCACTCGTACAGTGCAGAGAACACAAGAGGCAATAAAAGATAGTAAAACTTTCAGCAATGGCATAAATTTAGTTTTGACAGATATCTTTTAGATTGTAACCCACCGTTCACAAGAATCCAGACAGGACTCCACTGACACCAAATGACAACCTTTGTCATTGATGTCAAAGGGGGAGTAGTGGGATGAGAAAAATGATTAGAAGAAAGGACATCATCTACTCAAGGGGAGCATACATTATTTAGCATACAGTTTTGGTAAGATAATTTTGGTAGACTATTTTTGGATATCATTTTGGACACTTTTTAATTTTTCTCATGAGTGTTGCCATCAATGCCAAAGGGGGAGATTGTTGGCAAATGCACACTCCAATGAGAAATTGTAGGTGATTGAAGGTTTTGTCATTGATGGCAACCTTGCAATCATATGATACCGGCAAGACAAATATACCAGCATCGGCATTGATAGACTCTACACTAGCATACAGGACACCGGCAGTGAAAGGAAGGATACCGACACCTTGGCGGACTTCAATTTTGTTTAAAATGTATTTTGTAATTAATTGTAAAATCATTGTAAGCCAAAATGGTGACTTCTAAATATGACTCATTTATGTATGAGATCATTATAGATCATTTTGTAAAAGGATAATAGGCGAAATTATGCAGACCTAATATGTGAGTCATTGGTTAAGGGTTTATGTATGTAGCAGAGCTTAAACTGGTACTGGAAATAGCATAGTAGATGCTAATCTGAAGTAGTACAAGACTTTGGATTAATATAATCCATTTTGTAAGTCAGTGTGACTTCTTTTGTAATTGAGTACTGAGCTCTAGGTACTTGGCCTTCCTGCATGTGCAGGCCCCTATTGTAAGAGTAATATTCCCTTATTGGCCAGTAAGTGAATATTGTGGATCACAAATCCCAGCAAAATTTTTCCCACACTGGGATTCCTCATTAAAATATTGTGTTATGGTGTGCTTCTGATGTGGTTGTTGTTATTCTTGTTTACTGCATTATTTCTAGTTTACCGGTATACAGTTTTAATAGGTTTTTCATGTTTTAGGTCAAGTAAATTTATATATTGGTTAGATACTGATTCACCCCCTCCTAGTATATTTGGGAATCCTAACAAAGAATATTATCAAGGCTATGAAGAACACCTTCTCTAATGCAATGAACAAATACATCAATGAATTTCAGAAGAAAATGAGTATGAGAGTAAGATTGCCTGAAGATGTGGTAAAACACTTTGCTAAGGACATTGTTTTCACAATTACCACTGATTTCTATTTGATGGAGGCTATTGAGCCTAGAGAAGAAGAAATGGAAGATATGAGTTATGAGGTCAACTATGACTTATTGATTGGTTTGTTAGGCCCAATATGGAAAGCTAATGTACTGAGAGAGGAGGGGTGAATCAGTACTTCAAATCCTTTTCCCAACAATATCTTTACTATTATGCATAAACCAAAAACTGCTGCAACATAACATAAAGCTAAAACAAATAGATAATAATCATACATGATTCACTCCATAACACATATATTTTGGTTACACAGAAACTCTTGGTTAGAGAGAAAAACTGCGGTGGGGATGGCACCCACAACTTCACTACTACAATAATAAAGAGTGCTCAGTTAGAGATACATGTTTAGCTATTTCTGATAGCTTACCTTGTTAGGAGTATCAAGATCTTTAGATCTACCTTGCTAAAGGATTTTACAACACTTATTCTAAATGTTGCACCTGGTTAAAGGCTTTACAATTTATAGACTTTATTAGAGTCTTTTACCCTATTAAAGGTTTCTCTTATAACTTCAAAATATTACAATAAAATCTTTACAAATATCTACAACTTTACATTTGAAATGTTATAGTAGATTCTATGTGCTCAAAGTGAGATTACCTTGCTTATAGCATACCTCGGTAACCCATAAAGTAACTCGGTAAACCCTTCTATTTACTCTATTCTTTGACTGTTCTCTGAAATCCTTCTTGGTGACCTTTACGTCTCTATAGCAGTCATAACACTCAGTGCTTTCTTCATACACCTCTATATCTCTTCTTTTTCTATATTCTTATCTGATCTCAATCCATGTTGTATAAATAGATTTCTTCTGTCAGTGATCTGGTTCATTGCTTCGATCTTACATACATGATTTATCGAGTGAATAACCATACAAAATATTTCATTGGATAGATGACCTCAAAATCATACACAAACCTTATGTGCAATTTCCAATGTGATAACAGTTCTTTGTTCCTCAATCTTGTAACACATTTCCACATGTGTGTCTAGGTTCAATGAATCTGGTAAAACATTTCACTCGGTGTATCATTATTGTTGCTCGGTAGACATGGAATGTTACTCAGTAGACAGCTTGGTGTATACTAGGCTCTATGAATACTTTCTTCTATAACCGACTGTTCTGTGCATACCGACTGAATGTTTCGGTAGAGGTAACTGACAAGACTATATAGATTGAATTTGGATATAAAACTAAAGGCAACTATAATAAATAGTAACAATCTCTCGTTTTGACATTAGTTGAGATGTTTGACAAAATTACTTTCAAATTCATAGCTCAAAAATCTATATACTTGCAAAATTTGACTAAACAGACAGTATATACATTAGCCAATGAAATAGTATATTTAGATATACTCCCCTTATCAATATACTATACAAAACTCTGATTTTGCATGCTTGGTGATCAATATTTTGTGATAATTGCTCGGTTCACTACTCTTCTGTCAAAATTAACTGTGCATATGAATACACTATTCTACTCGGTATGCTCCCGCTATATACTACATTCCCCTATATACTTTGATACTATACTCACTCCCCCTTTTTGACAAACATCAAAACTTAGTTACCATTTGGTGGTGGCAACTAGTCAAAAATGGATTTGTACTTTGTCTTGGCATCAGTGAGAGCAGCAGAGAGGGCATCCTTGACACTATCCATGAGTGAATTCTAAGTTGTAATGTTAGCTAACAGTGAAATTAGTCCATCAGTGAGAGCGGCAGAGAGGGCATCCTTGACACTATCCATGAGTGAATTCTAAGTTGTAATGTCAGCTAACAGTGAAATTAGTCCATCTAAGGTGCTTCCCTCTTTTTGAGTGGATAGGGAGGTAGCTTTGTTGATCTGTTCTTCGATGGATGAAAGATGAGGAATGAATAATGTCTGAAGTGTCATTATGTCCATCCTTATCTTGTGCTCTTCATTCCTTAGTTCCAATTATTGAGCCATGAGTTGTTGTAGCTTGGTATAAAAATTATGAATAAAGTCTGGCTCAGTGGTCAACTTATTAGAGAGATCGGTGATCTCTTTCTCAATTACTTCTATTTTATTTTTGATGTCCTTAATGAATAGAGAGAATGTATAGAGTTTCTGAAATAAATAAAGAATGCACTTGAGTTGAGGGGACAACTCAGCAATAAATTTGACAAGTTTAACTTTGCCAATAGCAATAGCTTTCTATACCTCTTCAATCATTTTAGCAGTGAGCTCCTTGTCCTTTAACTTGCTCAAATATTCAGATGCATCTACTCCAGATGTCTCTATCTTGGTTAGGAGTCCATCTAGTTGAATGTGGATGGTGGCATCTTTTATCACTGTTGCTTCAGGTAGCATATCGGTTAAGAGTGTTTTCACCTTCTGAAGTACTTTATTTTTCTTTTGAATAGTCATTTTCTTCTCTTGTTTGGCTTTGGCTTTGCATAGTTCACTAAATTCAATGAGTGCTTGCCCTTTTAATTTGGATATATCAACATTGGGAAACACTATTGGTTTTGACAAATCTAATTTGAAACTATGCTTTTTCATCTTCTTTTCTTTACCTTTCACTGGTTGAACTAAAACAATGGCTTGTGAGGCTTGTTGACCCTCAGTAGGTTGCTCGGTAGAGGCAACACTTTTATCAATTTCTTGAACCTCTAATGTAGCCTTTTTTGTGTCAGTCGGTGCTTCTGTGCTTGGGGTCTTAGATGTAACATTTTCAGTGCTAGAAGGGGCTTGAGATGTCTGTCCTTCGGTGGCCTGAGAAGCAGTTTCTCCTTCTGTAGACTTGTGACTTTCTGTTCCTTGTTCAGTATCTTGAGAGGCCTCAGTTGAAATAGACTGAGTGACTAGAGGATAGGGCTGAACTTGCTCCAAAACTGACTCACTAGATACCAGTTTGGCATATGCATTCCCTTCTATCATTTCCTATTCTGGTGCCTCGGTGTCCATGATATCCTCGTCAATTTGTATAGTGTCAGCAGGGTCTTGCTTGGTGATATCAGGATCTTGCTCGATGACATCAACTATTTCAACTTCAGCTTGCTCACCAGCATTATTGATTCGAAAGATTTCCTACCATTTTCCCTTGGTCTCATTCTCTACATCCAAGTAAAGGCCATTCATCAATTTCAAGGTTCTTTGTTTGACTAGGAATTTTGTGTGGCAGTTTTTCAGATGTTCGGTGATCTCATCTACCGACATGTCTGGGAAACAATGTACTAGACTTCTTTCTCTCATTTGTTTCTCTAAGTCCATGGCATACTTCCACCTATTGTCAATATGCAAATATAATTCATTTGGAAGAGATTTAGATAATTCCAATGGGGCCAATCAGAATTTCAATAGTGTGCAGATGACAACTTCTTCTATTTGTCTCTTTTCATCATCAAATCTGGATTCATATTTAACATATCAGAATGCTCCAAATCCACCATATTGCTTCAGATTAGCACTAAAATTTTCAACACTATGTACATTTACCTTTTTGCTCTTGACAATCTGAAATTTACTTGCATCTTCAGATTCAGTGTCACTAGACTCTTTAGTCGGAATGAGTCTGCAAGTAGATTTCTTGTAAGTTTTTGTTACCTTTTGTGCGGCAACATTCTTTGGTTTCTTACTCGGTGATGCTGAAGATGATCTTGTGTTTGGTCACTTTGCTAGAGGAGTCGGTGATACTGTTGATGTATCCTATTTCTTTCTTTTCAAAACTTTCCCTTTAGGCAATTCGGTGCTTAGTGTTATAGTTGCCTCTTGGGCTTCAGATTCTTCTTCAATGATGGCTATAGTGCCCTTGACAGGTGTGGAGGAAGAACCTTCTCCAAATTTCTCCGTTAATACCTTGATCATTTTTGTTGCCTTCCTTGTAGCCTTGGGTACTACAATTCTCATCTTAACTTTCTCTTTCACTTCTTCATATGTTCCATACCTCAGCTTGGTAGCATGCCTTGGTAATGTAAGAAAAGCATATATCTATTGTTGTGTGACGTCAAAATCAATCTCATAACCCATAGGTGGTAAAGATTGGGTGATTGGTCGGTGTAGCTCCCAAACTACATTACCGATTGATGGAAACAATTTCTCAAATAGAAAAACATGCATACTAGAAGTGATCCAAACTTCAGAGTGTTAGCCGAGTTGTTCTTCTTCGGCTTCCTTATGGTGTTTAGATTCTCAAATAGTTTTTTCAGCAATACTTCACAAAGATCAATTTTCATTCCTCTCTTCACAATTTTATAGGCTAAGCTAACTGCTACAGAGAGTATGCTATTTTCCCTTGCTGATTGGAAGAAATAATAACCTATTACTCTAATGGCAAACTTTAGCTCTGCATCTGTTACATTGTTCAATTTTTGTCCTCTGCAATTTGATTCAACTCTGGTTGAACTAATCAATTCCTTCTATGATATCATTTTCTGAGCTCGGGCATGATCAAAGATTGAGTAACTGGTGATCAAATGAATGATTTCCTTGGTGATTTTGAATGGTTTCTCCACTAACCACATGAAATCATCATGAACTCTGCTTAGAACAAACTTGACCCACTAGGGTTTGAAGACACGGGGATAGGTTAGGGCTTTGGTCAATCCCTTGATTTTGATGTGTTCATATTTTCTATCCAATTTCCCATCAGTACACAATTCATCATATGTGTCCTTGATTTCAACATGACCTAGTTCCTCAACACGACACTTAGTGAAGAATCTTACATCCTTGACTAATAAAACTCTATTTGAAATGAGTGAAAATGTAGTTTTATCATCCGGTTTAGAAGCTACTTTGGGAGTTAAAGAGTATTTCAATGAGGGCTTTTTGATGTTCTCAACAAGAATGGGATTCTAGATCTTAGGTGCCATTGTAGATTTCGGATAAACACTTAACAAAAGATCCCTAGGGTTTGAAAACTTTCAAACGGCATATGCTTTCTACTTAGCAAATAATAACAACTTGATATGATCGGTAAACTATCTTGATAATGCAGTGTGATTGATGTAAATACCTTGAAATTTGCTTGGGAGGTGGTTTGATCACCTTTGATTCGCTTTCCTCTGCTTTCTTGAAAACTTGGTGAGTGAAAAATGACCATGCAATAGGTTTAAGTACACAATATACCTTATCGGGCTTCATACAGTTAGGTCAAAAGACATTAAATGCACTCGGTACCACTTCCTTTTTATTCTTTTATCGAGTAGCCAGTCTTCCTGTATTCACCGACTACATAGACTTCCAAAAGACTTGATAAAATTTCAAATTTTCTAACGCATCTTTAACTATGAAGATTTTGAATTAAGTGCATGATAAAATAGGAACTGTTAAGATTTAACCTTTGAGAGAATGCAATCCCTTCATACCTTTACCAATTAATTTAGAATAGGTGCACCTAACTTGATAGGTAAGCTGCTTTCTTCATTTGACACAATTTCCTTCTTTTTCCAAATCATCTATAATTTGCCTTTTATTTCTTCAATATCTCCTCTAGGTTGATCTCTACAATCTCTAGCCAAGTGTCCAATTTTGTGACAATGAAAACATGCCATACCAGGATTTCTCCATGATCTTCAGTTGTTCATTCCAAACCTTATAAAGCAGTTGGCACTTATATGTCCATATCTTCCACAAAATTCACACCATATCCTTGTATTGTAATCCCATGGTACTGCAAAATACTGTCGGTAAGGATCTGTGTGAGTTCAGTAACCTCTAGCATTTGCTTGGTGTGCAGACCACATATAGTTCTTTTTCTTAAGCCAACACTTCTCAGTACTATGTCCATATCTATTGCAGTTTTTACAAAACCCTTTGAATTTTGCCTTCTGATAATTGTTAATAGTCTTTGTCCTACATTTATTAGATGTGTGACCATATTTATTGCAATTGTAACAATAACCATTAGACTTAGTGACATTCGGTTTCTTACCTTTTCTAATTTGTCACAAGTTAGCAGTATGACCTCGATTTCCATAGTAGTTGCAAATAGGCTTCTTTCCTTTGATATTCTTCTTATTTCCAACTTGCTTTGATGATTCTCCTCTCTCGGTTGTATGAATTCCCTTCTTGATAGAGTCTTTTCCTTTGTAACTGAGTCCTGCATTTTTGTTGGGTCTTCTTGTATTCAGTTGCTCATCCAACATCTTTGATGCTTCATAACTCTTTTTTAGTGTTTCCTTGGATTTGTTTTCTATTTCAAGTTCATCGGTCAACCTTGATACTTCAAGTTTCAATGCTTGATTCTCATTATCCTTCAGATTTGCTTCATGATGTGCATACCCCAATTGATCTGACAGTTTACTTTGTGTACGTTAGGAAATAGGAAATCATCACAAGACAAGATAAAAATACAAATCATTAGCTCAATCACGAGAGCTCATTGCAATGATCTATCCTAAACACATTCAATAGAGACATAAAGATAAAACATTTAAAAAGATTATGCAAACCAGATGTTCCCTTCATGTGGCTCCATTGTTCTTCTTTCTTCTCCAAATAGTTTTGTTGTAGATCTCACCTTCAAGTGCATAAACTTAATTGAGAAAGCAAGATTGACATTGACACAAGAATACTCGAAGCGTGATTTGACAAAGTGATTAAAAATTTAATAGTCTGATTAGGGGATTGATTGAAGAAATTCATCCAATTTATAGAAGAATTGGAGAAATGTCAAGATTAGCATGATTCAATTCAAATGGAAATTGCAAATCAATTATGTCAATTATGAAAAATTATGACAAATTATGCACTTTCTATGCAAAATTTGTTGATTGATAATTTATGACAAATTATGACAACTTCTATGTCAAAAATTGATTGATTGTCAATTATGACAAATTTCTATGTCATTTCCATGAATTTAGGAGAGAAATAGGAGAGAAATTGAAATTAGGAATTAGAAAATTGGGAAATTAGAGAATTAAGAATTTAGGAATTAAGAAATTGATGGAAATTAGAAATTAGGTAAATTAATTAACAATTTATCATTTATTAATTAATTCACAAAGAGGAATAATTAGCCAATTAAATGAACATTTAATTGTAATGAGAAGACTTAGGATAAATAAACAATTTATTAATCCTAGAGGAAGAAATGACACACAAGGTTAAATGATTAAATCATGAAACCTTAGAAGATGAATTAGGCACCTTGATGAAAGATAATTGATTTGATAATTGATTTGATAATGACAAGATCGAACATGACAACGACCAATGACAAATTGATTGTTAAACGACAAGATTGAAGGATTGATGATAAATCGACAAGATTGATAAGAGTACAACGATCGATGACAAATCGATCGCAAGATTGATAGGAGGACAACACCCTAATTAGGATTGACGATGTCCAAAATGATGACAAATAAGCATGCACATTGATGCAATAGGATAAGATCGATTAAAATCATGACTAGATAGTGTTGTTGACAAGACCAAATTTGAGAGCGAGATGATTGAAGAATGTAGAAGAATGACTTGATGCTCGCAAATGATAAAGACCAAGTACAAATCATAGGAGAAATGTTAATGCGACGCAAAAACCTAAAATGAGGCAATGCGCAAATGTTAATGTATGACTTTGCAAGCATTGACCATTTTTAGGTGTTTACATTTTGCCCCTCTTTGAGACAATGCGATTTTAAGCATTATTTCAAAGAACTTAATGAAAATGTCCCAGACAATGACAATGACATATGCATGCCCCCTCGAGGAATTGGCTGGAAACATCTAGAAAAGAGGCCAATTGATCGATAAGAATGATAGGAGACGATAGGATCGAACGGACTGCCAAGACTGACGGAAGAAATGTTAGTAAGAAGAAATTAGATAGAGGATAGTTAGAGACGAAGAAAAACTTGCTTTTAGTAATGCACTTTGTAGGTGAGAACCTTTATTTAATGTAGCAAAATGGATGCATAGCATCATGGCATGGAAGGCCAGAGCTAAAATGCAACCCTTTTTGCAAAAGACAGACACATTGCAGACAAACAGCAATCACAACAAAAAAGAAAGAGATCATGAACCATCCCAGTCACTCTAAATCACTCAGTGACATCATCAAGCAACTTAGGAACATGATTGAAGCCAAAGATAAATCAATAAAAAGATAAGATGCACAAATTCCAACAAATCAAACAAACATCTTGATCTTCATTGTCAAAAGTTGAAAGCGTTGATAGGACAATCATGCTGTCTGGTTTCAGGACATGCGGTACCCCGTCTAAGACAGGACACAGTCTGGTTTCGAGTATACCACACCCTGTATAAGACTCATGATAGTAGAGACAAGGACAAATGATATTGAGGCTGATTGATATGACAATTCTGATCAGTTTGAATGTCTAGTTTGATTGAAAAAGTTCATTTGGTAATGCATGATTTCATTAAAGCACAGTGTACGATTGCGTGTCGTTGGATGTATGCTCAGTGATTTGTCTTATACACAAAAAGAGATCCTTTATTGACAAAATGCGTGTTTTTGGATTTTAATGTTTTGAAATGTTTTTTGTGTTCATTTTTTCAGGACTTTATATGACTTTTTTAGGGATTTTTTCAAGACATTTTTCATTTTTTAGATTATTTCAGGACATTTTTCAATTTTTATGATTTTTTTTTTTTTGGATTATTTCAGGGCATTTTTCAATTTTTATGATTTTTTTCAGGACATTTTACAATTTTTTTTGAATTGTTTCAGGACATTTTTCAATTTTTTTGAATTATTTCAGGACATTTTTCAATTTTTTATGATTTATTTCAAGACATTATATGATTTTTATGATTTTGCCCGCAGTGTCTAGCAAGGCAAGGAATATGACAGGTGAATAAATAGGCTTTCTGAAATGATGGTGGATAGAGAGAAGACAAAGGCCTTTTATTATGGAGACAATACGGATGCAATTTTCAAGGGCAATTATGTGATGGGACAAAAGACTGGATATGACAATGTAAAGCAGGAACATGGCATGAGGGACATGTCAAGAGGTTTTTGAAACCATGTTTAAATTTTGTGTCCTTATGTTAGATCAAGATCAAGGAATGAAAAAGAGTGTATGGATAGTGATAAGATATGGATAGGATAAGCAAGACCAAGAATGGATAAGGGACATGGACTGAAGGTCGGGATAGGATACAGGATAATGGCAGAAAGTTGCAATAAGACGAGGATTATGGATGAAAGGTTGTAATAAGCAAATGGATAAAGACCAAAAGCTATGATGGACTAAAAGCTACAAACAAGATGCATGATGCTCATGATGATCCTCAGCCTTGTCAAGATCAAAGGTGGAAAGGGAAAAGGGACATGAGGGATGATAGGACAAGGAAGGGTAATAGGACATGAAGGAGTATGACATGGGGTCAATAAGATAATCGAAGAATGAAGGACAAAAGGATATGATAGGATAAAACCTGCCCCCAAGTGTGGTGTGCAAGAAGTTCATAGATTGTGCATGACGCCTGTTTGCTAGGTTTTCATCATGGTACTTGCCCAAGGCGCCTGTTTACCAGATTTTCACCAGTGGACGAATTATTTTTGCTTTACTTTTTTTTGCTCTTGTTTTTTTTCAATTTTTTTTTTTCAATTTTTTTTGTATTTTGACTTTTTCAATAGAAGATGGATACATGATAGGGGATCGATGAAGGACTCAAGCATCTTTTTGTTTGGATAGTAGCCTTGAAAAAAAAAATGGATACATGACCTTTAAAAGTATGCTCAAAGACGTTGGTAGGATAAGGACATCGAAAATGAGATGAAACTAAGGCAAGGATTTATGCAAAGGATTGGACCAGAGGGATGGAAGGATGGAAAATATGCATTGGATAATGGATAGGGTATTGGAAGAATTGGGCTTTAGTGGATGGAAATGAAGGCAAGATCGACATTGGCACACACCTTGATGTGTGATGGACTGATGGAGGAAAAATGGATTTTGGATATGGAGATTTTGATGAAGGAATAGCTTGGGATTTTGGGACATAAGGGCCCAAAATGGAAGAAGGAGGTGATGGAGGAACAAATTTGAGAGGTTTGGATGGAGGAATATCAATTTTGGATGCCAAGTTGGATGTTTATTTAGGCTTTTGTGCTTGAAGAAGCTGCTTAGGGATCCACATGGTTTTTGATTTTTCATGCTTTTGTGGTTCCTTGGAGTGCATTGCCAACACAAGGGATTTAGGAACCCATATATATTTTGACTTTGCTTTATTTTTCTCAGTGGGCCTTTGTGGCCTTTTGGATATATTTTTTTCTTTATAGATAATATTGTTCTTTGTTTTGACATGTCGATTATATTGGACATGTTGATCCTTGAATACATGTGGATTTCTAGACTTATGACTTTTATACTTGGCATCCAAATTGCTTGGAAGAGGGAATGAATGTCGGTGTGGATGGGAATGATATGGAGGCCTGTGGGATGGATGGAAGGTTCTCCAAGATGTGTGCCTTTGTTGATGTTGCATAGGAGATGGAGGGATATAGGGACCTAGAATGGATGGAAGGTATGATGGGGAAGGTGGACATTTGGATTTTGACTTTGAAGGGATACCAACGCCTTGAGTGTGAGCTTTGTAGCCATGACCATTAGTATATTCTTTGATATGAAGGGGTTCTTTATCATGAAGGTCTACTCCTTTGCCTTTATGAATATCTTGACTTGTAGGATATTCTTTTCTTTGGGAAGAAGACATGAGTCCATTATGAGGTGGATATGATATGAGAGAAATAATGAGATCTTGAAGTGGATCGGATTTCACCAAAGTGGAAGAACCCATTGTTAATGTTGAGGGTTCAAGAACATCTTGCACTGACACGTTAGAATCCTGAGGGGGATTAGGATCATGAGGGGGACTAGGATTGTGTAGTGGACATGGTTCAATGATAGGCTCTTCAAGAGATGGAATGGGAGAAATAATGGGATCATCAAAAGAAATGCAATCTTGGAGTGTATATGGAGCATTAAGACAAGGAGATGGAGGAACAAAAGGATCTTGTGGAGGATCTGAAGGAATGATAGGGTCTTGTGTTGGAAATGAATTTGGAAGGATACTTTGATCTTGACAAGGAGGAAGATCATTGGATTCCTCTTTAAAGGTGCTTTGCTCTTGACTTTTAATGGGATCATCGGAAAGGATAGAAAGGATATCTTGATCTTTCTTAGGAAGTGGGATGTCAATGGGATTTGAAAGGACATTTTTTTCATGAAATGGAAGGGGATCATTTGGGATTGGAGGAACTGGGATATCTTGATCTTGCCTGGGGAATGGAGTGTCAATAGGACTTTGGATAGGATGGACAAGAATAGTGGAATTGTCATGAGTGTCTGGGAAGATGGGGTCCTGGTCAACAATTGGATGGGATAATAAGGTTTCAAGATCTTGATCTTGATCTTGATCTGTTTTAAGACACATTTCTTCATGCTCTAAATTATCCTCTTGACATGGGGTTGGACTTTGGATATGCATGGCAGATTCTGACAAGGGCTCAATGTTTTGGGATGAAGGAAATGCACTTTGAACATTTGTGATGGATTTTGACAAGGAATCAATGCTTGAACATGAGGAAGAGGGACTTCGAATAGGGCCCTCTAAAATAGGTAATGGCAATAAAGTGCATGGTGGCATTGGGTCTTGTATTTCTGAAACATGACAAGGATGTGCATCATGAATTGGATTATCTTGGTAGTCAATTATGGATAGCCCTTGGATAATTGCATCCTTGGGTGTATTGTTTGATGAGGACAATATGGAAGGTTCTTGTGAAACTTCTAAAGGTGTAGGGATAGATGCCACTGGAGAGTCAATTTGCTTGCGAGGGGATGAGGCATTGATAGACATAGTTGTATTATCTTGATCTTCTTCAAATAACTCACTTGGTAGTTTCCTTAAGAGAATTGCAATAAAGCCACCTTTCTTTGAGGTTTTGACATAGTTGTATCTAGAATTTGAACTTTTTTTTGGTTTGATGTCATGTTTTGATATTGGACTTGGTTCAATTGTTTCGACATGCTTGAAACTTGGGTTGGTGTGTGCTGCAACCTTTGTTTTTGAATGTTTGGTTGTTGTTGTTGACATTGATATGTTGATTGAACTTGTTGATATTCCACCATTGGTTGAACCTTTTTTTGACATTGTATAGTTGGTTGGACATATTGTTGAAATTGGACCATTGGTTGTATTGGTTGCATATGTTGGACAATTGGTTGTGATGGTTGTATTGGTTGAAAATCTGATTGATAGTAAACACCTTCTTGTTCTTGTTGTGGAGGCACATAATATTGAAATTGATGTTGTCTCCTGTCTTGAAATTGTTTCATCATCTCTATTTGGGAGAGGAGAGCTGGAATGTCTGATCGTTCGATAAGAGACCTTACATCAATTGGCTCAATATTTGGATTTCGACCTGGAAGTTTTCGAAACATTTTGGACATTTGTGATCTATTCTTCACAATGTTTTTCACTCTTTGTTCCAAAATCTCTTCTTCTTGAGCTAGTTTCTCCTCTAGTTTTTGTATTTGGAGACTTGTTTCATCATAAAAAGTTTGATCAATATTGCCTTGTTGTTGGGTTGGATAGAATTGTGATTGCCTTGGATTAAAATTCGATTGCATTGTCGGTTGATATGTCAAACTTTGTTGCATCATTGGTGCTTGGAACCTTGTTTCAATAGACATGTCACTATGCAAATGCAATATTTTTGGAATTTTTCAAGGATAATGTATGATATGCAACTAAATGCAAACTAGATAGACGAGCATGCAATCTGTGGCAAGAATGCAATCTATGTTTTTGTTGTTTTTCAAGATTTTGACAAACTTATGAAATGCAAATCTAAAAAGAGACCCTTAGGAAATTGAAATGATGTCTAGACCTCAAAGGACAAAAGGATCAAGTGACAAAAGGACAAGATGACAATGTCTCCCCTATATGCTTGGATACTAAGCTAGGTTTGACAAAATGACATGGATGACAAAAGGACAAAAGGTTTGATAAGGTCTAGACTTCCTAACAATGACTTAGGGTTTATCAAAGATTTGGATTACTCAAGTATGACAAAACCTAGTTTGAGACTTTATGCAAAAGGACAATTAATATGCAAATGACCCTAATATGATATGATAATGACTTAAGCCTAATGAAGAGACTTAAGGTATATGAATATGAATGTATGACAATGGTATGACTTTAATGCAAGAGGACATATGCAAATGGATGACTCTTATTGATATGCAAAGGAGTATGACCTAGATGAAACTTAACCTTGGTAATTGACAATGAATTTGCAAAATGCAAACCTAGGATGAACCTAAATCTAAGTGACATGAATGTTGAGACAAGATTTTGAAAAATATTTGACAACCATGTTTGAAGATGAGTTTTGAATCTTGTTGAACTTTTGTTGGATGAATGTCTCTTGTGTTTAATCTTATGTTTTGAATCAATTTGTTTTGCTTTTTGAAATGGGATGCAATTCAACTTTTGACAAGAAAAGAATACAAGATATTGCAACTTAGACTCAAGACAATCATGCTCATTTCCACATTTCTTATGGTAGGCAAAGACATTAGGTACTTGAGAGGTAGACTCATTATGAGATTCAAGGAGAATACATAGATGCTTGACCCCACAGGCTCCCCTCCACGGCACTCACTTCTCAGGGCAGCCAAGCATCAGTCCCCATGGAAATCTCCCCATGGTGAACTTAGTATCTCTTCTAAGTATCTGAACTTGTCCTTCTCAAGAAACTAGAAGGGTTTTTGGCCTCTAAAATCAAGGTGTGTAGTAAGGATTTCTGTTAAGCATTACTCCTTGATGTCACGCAAGCGTGATTGAGACATTAAGCCCATCAAGATACCAAACAAATGTAGTCGCGCGGGCACAGTTTAGACCAAGAGGCCCTACTTAGATGTTGATATGAGAAAGAGTTCAAGGGTCATCACTTCCCAAGTAACTGCAATTCCCACGTAACACTTTCTTCAAAGCTTTCGCTCATCGGGTATTTTTTTATAGTGAGTTAGAATGCCAAGGAATTCTAGCCGTACTCACTTTGGGTCATTCCCTTCTCATGATTATCACTTTCTTGCAAAAGCAAAGTGGTCGGGAAGGCAGGCCCTCTAAAGGAGACACACAATCAAAGACAAAAGCATGGTATCGAAGATCTGGACTTCTGATCACCCTAAAAGGATGAGAGCATACTCTCCTACTCCAATGTCACACTCAACAATCAAAGCAAAAACATGTTCATTCCAATCTATTTAGAAATCACTAGGTGCCTAAAACATTAATAACAAATACCAAGTTTAGTTGTTTCTCCAAGGCAACCTGCAAAACCCAAGTTAGAAGTTTGATTTGTTGTCTTTGACTATCGATTCTGCATAACACATGTTAGTAGTTTGATTTATTGTCTTTTCCATGCGTACGCCAAGATTCTGCACAGATAATTAGTACCAAAATCCAAAGCACAAAAAATAGAATGCAAAAACTAAACAAATTTCAAGTAAAACACTGCATTTTTACCCCTGTTCTGGACTTTACATAGGCGCAGAACTCAGGACACAGGTGCAGAATGCAGGACACAAGTGCAGAATGTCTTCAACATAGGCGCAGAATGCTCAACACAGGCATAGGTTGCTTCACACAGGTGCAAAAGTCTCCAGAAAACCCTGCACGACCCTGTTTTTGGGTTTTTGGCCTACAAATCAACTTGAAAGCACTCAAAAACACCATAAAGAGGTTAGATGGTTAGTGTTCACATCGGGTTCACCAATTAATGTACGTTAGGAAATAGGAAATCATCACAAGACAAGATAAAAATACAAATCATTAGCTCAATCATGAGAGCTCATTGCAATGATCTATCCTAAACACATTCAATAGAGACATAAAGATAAAACATTTAAAAAGATTATGCAAACCAGATGTTCCCTTCATGTGGCTCCATTATTCTTCTTTCTTCTCCAAATATTTTTGTTGTAGATCTCACCTTCAAGTGCATAAACCTAATTGAGAAAGCAAGATTGACATTGACACAAGAATACTCGAAGCGTGATTTGACAAAGTGATTAAAAATTTAATAGTCTGATTAGGGGATTGATTGAAGAAATTCATCCAATTTATAGAAGAATTGGAGAAATGTCAAGATTAGCATGATTCAATTCAAATGGAAATTGCAAATCAATTATGTCAATTATGAAAAATTATGAAAAATTATGACAAATTATGCACTTTCTATGCAAAATTTGTTGATTGATAATTATGACAAATTATGACAACTTCTATGTCAAAAATTGATTGATTGTCAATTATGACAAATTTCTATGTCATTTCCATGAATTTAGGAGAGAAATAGGAGAGAAATTGAAATTAGGAATTAGAAAATTGGGAAATTAGAGAATTAAGAATTTAGGAATTAAGAAATTGATGGAAATTAGAAATTAGGTAAATTAATTAACAATTTATCATTTATTAATTAATTCACAAAGAGGAATAATTAGCCAATTAAATGAACATTTAATTGTAATGAGAAGACTTAGGATAAATAAACAATTTATTAATCCTAGAGGAAGAAATGACACACAAGGTTAAATGATTAAATCACGAAACCTTAGAAGATGAATTAGGCACCTTGATGAAAGATAATTGATTTGATAATTGATTTGATAATGACAAGATCGAACATGACAACGACCAATGACAAATTGATCGTTAAACGACAAGATTGAAGGATTGATGATAAATCGACAAGATTGATAAGAGTACAACGATCGATGACAAATCGATCGCAAGATTGACAGGAGGACAACACCCTAATTAGGATTGACGATGTCCAAAATGATGACAAATAAGCACGCACATTGATGCAATAGGATAAGATCGATTATAATCATGACTGGATAGTGTTGTTGACAAGACCAAATTTGAGAGCGAGATGATTGAAGAATGTAGAAGAATGACTCGATGCTTGCAAATGATAAAGACCAAGTACGAATCATAGGAGAAATGTTAATGCGATGCAAAAACCTAAAATGAGGCAATGTGCAAATGTTAATGTATGACTTCGCAAGCGTTGACCATTTTTAGGTGTCTACACTTTGTATTCCAATCATCCTAGTGATTTCATCATTCTTTTCAGATACTAATGCTTCAAGCTGTTGTTTTTCTCTTTCTAGATCTCTTACTTTATCCTCAGTTGTCCTCAATGCATCAAGATTTTCAGTCATCTGTGTCCTAAAATGTTCATGTCCTCTTTTCATTGCTTTTAGCTGATCAGTCAGTGCTTTGTTATTTTCTTTCAGTTCTTCGATCATCTCTTCAATCTCTTCAGATATACTATTCTCAGATGATGTCTCAATCTGTTCCACTAGCTCTTGAGAGTCCTGCAAATCATCAGACAATATTCTTCTAACTTTCAATGATTTTTGCATTTGTCTTTGCATGTCTGCAATCACTTGATTAGTATGATCCAATTCTTCTTGCAAATACACAATTCTCTGAGATTGTTTATAGCCTTCCATTGATAATATCTTTTTCCTTAGGCTGTTAAACCATTTTCCAAGATTCAAGCTCTGATACCAATTGTTAGGCCCAATATGGAAAGCTAATGTGCTGAGAGGGGAGGGGTGAATCAATACTTCAAAACCTTTTCCCAACAATATCTTTACTATTATGCATAAACCAAAAACTGTTGCAACATAACATAAAGCTAAAACAAATAGATAACAATCATACATGATTCACTCCATAACACATATATTTTGGCTACGTAGAAACTCTTGGTTAGAGAGAAAAACTATAGTGGGGATGGCACCCACAACTTCACTACTGCAATAATAAAGAGTGCTCGGTTAGAGCTACATGTTTAGCTATTTCTGATAGCTTACTCTGTTAGGAGTATCAAGATCTTTAGATCTACCTTTCTAAAGGATTTTACAACACTTATTCTAAATGTTGCACCTGGTTAAAGGCTTTACAATTTATAGACTTTGTCAGAGTCTTTTACCCTATTAAAGGTTTCTCTTATAACTTTAACATATTACAATAAAATCTTTACAAATATCTGCAACTTTACATCTGAAATGTTATAGCAGATTCTATGTGCTCAAAGTGAGATTACCTTGCTTATAGCATACCTCAGTAACCCATAAAGTAACTCGGTAAACCCTTTTGTTTACTTTGTTCTTTGACTATTCTCTAAAATCCTTCTAGGTGACCTTTGTGTCTCTGTAACAGCCATAACACTCAATGCTTTCTTCATACACCTCTATATCTCTTCTTTTTCTATATTCTTATCTGATCTCAATCCATGCTGTCTAAATAGATCTCTTTTGTTGGTGATCTAGTTCATTGCTTCGATCTTACAAACATGATTTATTGAATGAATAACCATACAAAATATTTCATTGGATATCTGACCTCAAAATCATACACAATCCTTAAGTGCAATTTCCAATGTGATAATGGTTCTTTGTTCCTCGATCTTGTAACACGTTTCCACATGTGTGTCTAGGTTCAATGAATCTAGTAAAACATTTCACTCGGTGTATATCAACTCGGTGTATCATTATTGTTGCTTGGTAGACATGGAATGTTACTCAGTAGACAGCTCGATGTATACTGGGCTCTGTGAATACTTTCTTCTATAACTGACTGTTCTATACATACCAACTAAATGTTTCAGTAGAGGTAACCAACTAGAGTATATAGAATGACTTTGGATATAAAACTAATGGCAACTATAATAAATAGTAACATGGTTATGCCAATAACCTGTTGGCATCTTCAAAGGATAAAAAGAAGGCAAAATTGGATACAGTTGAAGTTCAGACTGCACAAGCTGAAACCACTAGTGTTCCTACCATAAGTGGTAAAGGTAAGAAGAAGAAGGTTGAGCAAGCACCTCTGGTGATGAAAAGTACAAGAGTGACATGAAGTTTTCAAACCAAGAAGGAACCGAAACCTAAAGTTTATGCAAAGAAGGAGAGTGCATCAAAGAAAAGAGGTTAGAAACTAATTCTCCAAGAAGAATCTGAAGGTACTGATACTAAGGAAGAACCTAAGAAAATGAAAGCAACTAGTAAAATAGCCAAACCAGTGAAGGAAGTGTCGAAGGCAACTGTGCCTTTTGATATCTAAACTTACAAGCTTGAGACTAACTTTGAAAGAACAGTGAAGACATTAGGAAGAAACAAATTTGATAATCTCAAAGATCATTTTGATTCATTTAGTGAAGATGAAAAGGAACAAATTATTCAACAAGTAGCCAATTATTTGTGCCATTACAATAGATTCCTCATGATCTTGAAAAGAATATTTCTAAATCGTTGTATACTCTTCTTTTGAATAAATGGGAGGAAGATGTAAAGAAGGAACAAGAAATTATAGATGATGTAATTGTACAATATTTTCCTAAATTGTCCAAGGATGAACTAAGTGTATTGGTTGATAAGTACAAATTTCAATTTTCTTTCAAGGCGAGAAGATTGAAGCTACTTAGTGGAAAGGTGCAAACTGTTGAGACTAAGACTCATTAGATAGCTTGTAACATCCAATGGATGGAAGAGATTATACGTTCTTCTAAGGATGAGCAAGATGTTGTTGATGTACCTAAAATGGATATAATTGTGCAAGTTGATGTTGTCTATCTAGTCAAAGAGAAGGATGACACTATTGTCCAACAAGTCATACTTGTTGATGATACTCAGGATACAATTGATCTATCTGGAAACATTATTGTACCAGATATGCAGCCACCTGAAATCACTGACTTACAGGTTACTTTAGTTGAGAAACTGACAACTCAACCAGGAGTAGATATTCCACCAGCAAAGGAACAACCTAAGAAACCCCAATCCCCACCGATTTCATGGGACATTCAGAAGGAATGTAATGAAAAATTTGATACACAGATTTCTGAACAGGAAATGGAGAAAGGACAAGAGAGAGAAATTGTTAAGGTAACATCCTCTGAACCGGTAAAAACATTAGTCATACAATAGACTAATGAAGATGATGATGACTCATTAGGCATCTCAGGGCATATAATTTTTGATAATATAAGTGCATCTGAAATGATGAAGGTTGCAACTATCATGCAATCTAGATCACACAAGAAGAGACTTAAAGAACAAAGAATGGAAGCAGAAACCATTCAGAATGTTTTAGATATTATGTCAAGTCTACTATCGAAAACTGCTACAGGTCATCTAACAACCCCTATTAGCAAACTTGGTCAATTGGTTGTTGATGCATCTAACCAAATTAAGTCACTTGAAGAAGCAGCACAAACTTATGCTGAGAAGAGTTACAGGAAGAAGTGGAGAAAAACTTATGAAAGAGATTGATACAGGAAAACTTGCTCTATCTCTTAATAAAGATTTATTAAGAAAAGCTATTGAAACAGGAGGAAAATATCTTGCATCTACTTCTAATGTTTCATTCTTTTATTCTGATAACAATAATAGGTGAACTGAAATAGAGCAAGAGCTAGAAAAGATATGCAATGCATATGTACCACTTCAAGATTCTTTTTTTACCTTTAGCAAATTTGTGGATGATTTGCATAACAGGTTGGATATCTATGATCTTGAGAAAGCAAAAAGACTTCGGTCACTGAAGGAATTTAAGAGTCTACTCACATCCCAAGTGGGCATACTGTAAAGAGCCTATGAGAATGCAAAAGCTATTTTAGCTACTCCAAAAACTTGTACACTTGATTCCATGGAAGAGTTCCATACACAGATTATGTCTACACTTGAGTACACTGAGAACATGCTAGATACATGGGAACATGCTTTATCTAAATTGAAGAGGAACTTTAATGGTATTTTCATGAGGCTTGCAAATGCATGAATCTTGATTCAGTTTTTCAAGTTTTTATATATGTAAAACATTATGATATAAGCTCTCTCTCTCTCTCTCTCTCTCTCTCTCTCTCTCTATATATATATATATATATATATTGCTTTTCAATTTGGCATTGTTGTCAAAGGGGGAGTAGAAATATGTATGTGTGTTTTGAAAATTTTATATGATGTATGTAGTAAGGGGGAGTATGTGTATATGTGTATAAAAAAAATTTGTAAGCACACTTAGCAGTATTACTATAAAATTTTCTAAGTGTTGCCATCAATGCTAAAGTAGGAGATTGTTGGCTTGATGATGATTGTAATAACGTCATCATATGTTGTCATTGATGAAACAAATACACACACATATGTTCATATTGTCTACTGGTGTGACTTCAAAGTTGTTTATACTACAACTGGTATACTAGAGGTTTATATCTAACCGATACATGGTGACAACCAGTATATGCATGGAGACAACCAGTGGTTATAGATAACTCGACATCAACATGAAGATCTAGCGAAGATTATCAAAGGAGCATCAAGGATAAACAGTTTATATGTTTAACTCCAACCGATATTTATTGTTCCAACTGGTATTCATTGTTTTTGCAATGAGTTATCACAAGTCATGATGAGTTATCCTTACCGACAAGTTTTGGTGGTATTTTTGTGATGAGATATGATTTTTTGACCAAATACATTGCACCTAAGTAATTGTGTTATGATTTCTAGAGGCTGACATGAAATCTAAATGTCTATATATTGACATCACAATGAATTATTTTGTATGAGCGAAAGTGATATGTTATGTGTAAAGGTAGAAGTGTTAAGTCGTAGAGTATGTTGGTAAAGAAGTGTTTAGTGCGCAAAAGAGGATCTATACAAGCAATTTGTGCTACTACTAGATCACACCACCTGTTGTTTTCTAATCACTACAATAGTCAAATCCCCTAACCGGGTAAGCTCTAAAAAGCTTCATTATTCAAATCCTCTAACAAGGTGATCCATTAGTTTGGATTTAGAAATCCTCCACTGAGGTTACTCCCTATAGGGTACTATATTTTATAGGGTATATCTTTTAACTAAGCTTTGGGATCTTTAAAATGATTAACTCCTAGTAGAACACTTTGTAGACCCTAACCGGTTAGTTATCTATTACTGCAGATAGTTAACTTGTGAGTCCCATCTCACCGTGGTTTTTACCTATTTGGGTTTTCCACATATAAACACTTGTGTTATGGTGGATGTTTTACTTAATGTGGATGTTGTTATATTAGTTTTTATTGCATGCATATTATTTAACAAACTTGTTAATTTTATCTACCGGTCAGTGTTTAAAATAGTACTATTTTTGGTGTCATTGATTCACCCCCCCCCCCCTTAGTACTTTACAAGTCCATCATAATCAAGTTATTTCTAACTTGAAACTCTAGTTGGAAGAAGCCAAGAGGATATGTGAAGTTACATCCTTTGATTTGATGAAGAAGGAGAAGGTGCATCAAAATCTGGAAGAAGAAATTGTAAAGCTCACAAAGGAACTTGAAAAGAGCAAGGATGAATTAAAGATGAGAAGCAAGTATGAGGGCAACACTGAAGCTTTGGACAAGATGTTGAACAATAAAAAGAATTCAAAAGATACCAGTGGCTTAGGATTTGAAGAAGGACAACGTTCCAACAGCAAAGACACATTCGATAAAGAGATACAATTCGCTTCCTCAAGTGAATATAAAGAGAAGCAAACATTTATTGTCAGCAAAGATACCGGTAAGAAGACCTATGTTGAGGCTACAAGAAATCATCATGTGAACCGATATGCTCAAAACTGGAAGGCTCGCACATCATACTGATATGAAAATCATAAAAGAAATCCCAAGATGGATAGTGAAGGATTCTCCAGAATCAACAACATGAGAGGAAGACATCTGGTGAGACAAAGGTTTACCATTTCAAAGCAAGAAGACTAATATATACCCAATTTTTGTGGCTATTTCTACCACTGTAATAAGTCTGGACATATAGTTGTTGATTGTAGACTGATGAATAAGCCCTTTGTTAGTTTTGAAAGTAGAAATTCTTTTGTTGCACTTTGGGGTATGGATGTTGTTTGTTATTAGTGTAATGGAATTGGTCATAGGAGTTTTGAATGTAGGAGAAGTCAACCAGTGTCCTACAATAGTTTTAAAGGTTCATCTTTTAATGTCAATGTGAAATGATATAACTGTCAAGAGTTTGGACATATTGCAAAGCATTTCAAGAACAGGAAAATCAAGTAGAAACCAATAGTTCTTGATCAAAAATGGGTAGTTAAACCTGAACAAGAAGTTGTAGCAGAAAAAAAAGAAAGAAGACAAACCAATTTGGGTTGAGAAAGACAAGAACAAAGAAAAATAAGGTCTGATTGTGTAGACTGCCCTACATGCAGAAAGAAGAAACTTGTGGGTTGTAGACAGTGGTTGTTCCAACCACATGACCAATGCTAAAAAGACATTTATCAAGCTTGAATATTGGAATGGAGGCTCAGTAAGATTTGGAGATAACTCCTCCATCAAGATAAAAGGAAAAGGTACTCTGAATATAAATGGCAAATTGAAGGCCCATGAAATATATTATGTGGAAGGTTTGAAGCACAATTTACTAAGTGTAAGTCAGATGTGTGATAAAGGATATAAATTCACTTTTGACTCTACCGGCTGCCAGATAAGAAAAGAGAGTACTGGTCAGATTGTAGCAGAAGGTAAAAGAACAAATGAAAATGTGTATAATCTGAAGGAATTATATGAGTCCTAATGCATGATGGGACAAGTGGATGAGAGTTGGCTATGGTACAGGAGATTAGGCCACATAAATTTTGATAATCTGGCTGCAGTAAGAAAAAAGGGCTTTGTGAGAAATATACCACCAATAATCAAACCGATAAGCACATTTTGTGATGAATGTGTAAGAGGAAAATAGACTAAGGTGAGCTTCAATACTAAGGAACATAATATTTCAAGGCCACTTGAACTAGGTGCATACTGATCTATGTAGACCTACCAGAACAAGAGCTCTAGAAAGTGAAAGATACTTCATGCTCCTCATTGATGATTTTTCATAAATGACATGAGTCACTTTCCTACAAGACAAATCTCAAGCCTTTGAAAGGTTCAAGATTTTCTGGAAGATGGTTGAGAGAGAAAGTGGATGCAAGCTAAAATGTCTAAGATCAGACCGGGGTGGAGAATTCACATCAAATGAGTTTCAAGATTATTGTGAGAGACATGGAATAAGAAGACATTATTTAGCTCCAAGAACACCACAACAAAATGGTATTGTAGAAAGGAAAAACACAACAACAAGGAGATGGAAAGAACCATGCTAAATGAGGCAAACATACTGGATAGATACTAGAAGGAAGTAGTTCACATTGTTGTATATACCTTGAATCGGGTTCAACTGAGAGAAAATAGTAGAATGACACCTTATGAACTGTGGTATGACCAAAAGCCATCAGTTAAATACTTCAAAGTGTTTGGAAGTAAATGTTTCATCAAGAGAGATGTGGATGGCTTAGCAAGCTTTGATTCTAGGAGTGATGAAGGTATCTTCTTGGGCTACTCAACTCATAGAAAAGCCTACAAATGCTACAACAAAAGACTAAGAAGAGTCATTGAGAGTGTGTATGTAAGAGTTGATGAAGATATGCATAAAGGAAGACAAGAACAAGTAAACTAGTAGGGTGACACCAGTGATGAAGATGAGGTTTAGATTGATAGTGAACTGGGAGAAGCATTAAACAAGTTCCCCAACCGGTATGTACAGAAAAATAACCTAGAAGATCGGATCTTAGGTAATAAGAATGATGGTGTGTAGACTAGAAGAAGACTTGCCCGGAATGATGAACAAGTCAATTTCTACCTCATGACTGAAATGGAACCCAAAACATTTAATGAGGCCAACAAAAGAAAAAAATGAATGGATGCAATGGAAGAGGAACTGCAGTTGATTGAGAAGAATAAGACTTGGGAACTAGTTCCTAGACCGACAGACAAGAATGTCATTGGCACAAAGTGGGTCTACTGGAACAAGATGAATAAAGAAGAAATGATTGTGAGGCACAAAGAAAGGTTAGTGATAGTCTTAAAAATTACTGCACAAAAAGTTTCATGTTTGAGTCAAAATATTGGTCATCCTGGATTTATTTTGCCCTTTGTCAAATTTCAAGGTCTAGTGTTTACGGTTTGTGAATTTATGATTAAGTCTTGTAAAAGAAAAACCCTAAGCGTGTTATATTCCATCATTACCTTTTTCCACTTAAGCCAAGGGTCAGTTACCATTGGCGAGACCATTGTATTTCCTAAGCATTAAGTTGTGTTCGACTGGTCCCTTTATGGTATTTCCTAAGTTACACGAAAGATTTCCCTATGGTTGATCCCTTTTAATATTCATGCCAGCTATTATAAATTTTTCCTAAGTCTAGTTTTAAATACTTTGGCCTATGGATAAAGGTAGAACAGATTTGGCAATCCGCGCTTCCCTACGATTGAAGGTGCAAGGAAGATAAAGACCGTAGCATCATGAGATGATGCCACATGTCCTCGGCAGAGAAGGGTGAGCTGATGGAGAAGGGTTAGTTGGTGGATTTGAACTTTCAAACCTTTGATGTTACAAATTCCCAGCAGGTAAAACCCGAGTTACTAATGGTGCATCAATCTGCACGTGCTTGTATAGAATGATGATGTTTTAATCCTGGTCCAAGAAGTGCTTGAGAGTTAGCGGCCATTGTTAAGTGATCGTTGCAGTTGGAAAGTAAGCAGAGGATAGATCCAATGGTTCTTGTAACCCCACAATCAAGAGATGTGAGGAAAATGTGGATTATGGCATCACAAGATGATGCCATGTGTCCAAG
Organism: Cryptomeria japonica; assembly: GCF_030272615.1. Lineage (NCBI taxonomy): Eukaryota > Viridiplantae > Streptophyta > Pinopsida > Cupressales > Cupressaceae > Cryptomeria > Cryptomeria japonica. The sequence goes on along the minus strand of NC_081409.1, from coordinate 314,146,192 downwards.
GCGGGCCAAGAAAAGCCAATGGTGGGGTCACTAAAAGTGGAGAAATAAGTGATGAGTTGGATATGCCACATCATGCTAAGGGTGGACCTGCTTAACATATGTGATGGTCAATTTCAGATTGACTAAAGATGATCATGTGATGTGCCATTTTGAAAGATGATCGATGGTTCAATTTTAAAGTTATTTCAAATGCAAGTTAGAGTCATTATTTCATTTGTGCAACTAATAATGGCAGATGAGACAATGACATTTCATTCCAGATGATAATAAAAGAACTCTCAAAGCTATTTTCGATTCCTAAAGAGATTCATAGAGATTTAGAGGACATCCTCGTGGCTGAAGAAGATTGAAATGGTTTCTTGCAGCATAGAATTGATATTCCCCTGGTGTTTACAAAGTAGTAAGTGGATTAAAATACCCCTTCTTTGTTCCCTAAATAATTGAAGTGTGAATTATGTGGGTAATTATAGGGAAAATCTCAATAATTGTTCTAGGATTCAAAATTTGATAAGAACTTGCATATTTTTGTGTTGCTCTTGAGGTTTTTGTGTCGAATCCTAGTTTATTTTTCCTTTTGTGGTTAAGAGATAGAAACCCTAGTCTGGTAGAATGGCTCCCTCATGAAAACATTCAGGAAAGACTGAATATTTGAAGAGAAATCTTTTTGATGATTTTCTTGATCAATTAAAGCCCTCGACAAATGATAAGTACCAAGGGAAGAAATTTGTTCATCATAAAATCCTAGGAGAACGGTTGACTAATAAAGCATAACAATTGGTGGACGCTAGGGTACTGATGATTGGGATAGATATGTTCAAGGTATGGTATGGACAAAGAAACTTACATTCCCCACTCTCAAGTCCCTAGCAATATGATTAGGGTAAATTAGTGGTGTCAAGTGTGTTCATGGATGTCGACCTTCTTAAGGCTATTTCAAATAGATATGACCCTGTCTCGAGGGTTATAAGGGGAAATGAAGGAGAAACTCTGCTGACAATTATAAGAGAGGAAATCTAGGATATTTTTTACTTTATAAACCATCTGCTAACCTGGTACAAGTAGATTTAAATTGAGTTAAAGGTGGAGTATTATAAAATGAAAGATTTTAGTAGAACTAATTTTCTTACAATGCATTTGGCTAGAGCAAGAGAGATAACGTACTACAATGGCCCTAGTTCAGAGGAGCCATTCCCCATTGGTTCTTTTGGTCCTTATTTCCAGGCTACCTTTTTCTCTCTATGTTAGATCTTGGTTTCCAATCCAATTATAGTTATGTTACCTAATTTCATGTATATGGACATGTAAATTCAACATCCAAATTATATAGTGGTTTTTGACTTCACCCCATACCTTGAAGAGAAGATTCATGAGGGGTTGGAGGATATTAAAAATAAAGTGGTTGGCACTAAATTCTACTGATATTCCTTGCTCATGCACATGTTCTTATATCAGAATGGGGATTACTTTGAAGGTACTATGAACCTCAAGAGGATAATTGATAATAAGGAAATTCCAGTGCAACTTTAAAGCACGGATATGTCTTGGGATAGAGAGGAGGCTATTTTTGAGAGATTTGATAACAAATTTGCTTCTAGGTTGAGATAATATTGACATTGAACCCACCAAGGATCTCCAAGGAGCTGCATGATTTTGTAAGGCCTAAAGAGAGGTTGCCACTTCTGAAAAGTGAGCACAATTGGGGGGATTGCATCCCTTATCTTGTTAGCACAGCTATTAGAATCTATGGTTTTTTTCTGGTCAGCCACATGTATTACCTTTTAATGTTCCTTTGAGAATGGATTTTGCTGAAGTAATGTGGCAGACAGGGTGCATCCATGATAAGGAATTAAAGGGAAAAGGCAAAGGAACAATTTTCCCTGATTATACTATCATCCCATATTTTGTGATTTTGAAAGGAGGATATGAGCATTTTGACAAATTTATTACACCATATCATTTAGGGGTTAGCACAGCTAGACACAGTGACCCGGAGGGGTTTTACAACATTTTCAGGACAAGAATAAAAGGAGGTCTATTGCCTCAAGAGCACAACTTTCCTGAGGATATAATTAGAAATGAGTTTAATTTCATGACTTAGGATTGGAGGAGAGAGAAATGGATATTTTTTAGGAAGTTATGAGCTATAGTTCAAAAAATGGATCCAAGCTATGATCCAACAAAAGATTTTACTCTATTTTGTGCTAAAATCGATTTTGTTATGAGCAATTTTGATGAATTGATTCTTGCATTGAAGGAGAAGAAGTTTGATGAATTGATTCTCGCATTGAAGGAGAAGAAGGCCAAACTTGAAGAGGATCATGACCAACAAGTTGAAAGAAGAGATGTATATCTTCCAACACCCATCACAGTGCAAGAATCAGTTTTGATTCATCAAAAGAGGATGCAACAGTCAGGCTCACAACCTCCTCTACCTCAAAGAATAGATGGCCTAATAGAAAAGAGACTTGTTTATGAGTCTTTTCAAAAGAGAGAAAGAGAAGAAACAAGTGGTGAAGAAGAGAGAAACAATGACAATGGAGGATTAGAGAGGAGAAAAGGTAAAAGGATAACGAAGATAGAGCCTTCCCCAAAGGTGTAAATTGTTAGGACACGGGGGCAATTGAGAGGGGGGGTGAATCAATTGTCTATTAATTTCAACCCAAATATACTTTAACCAAACTTGATTGCAGAAACCAGATTAATAATTAATAATAGTATTGGTGAAACTTAATGCTTGAAACGGAAAGAGAAACAATATTCACAACATATAACATAGAGCTTTGTACATGGAAACCCTGTAAGAAAAAAACCATGGTGGGAAACCTTACCCACAATCAAATGATACTACTGTAGATAGTATGCGTATACAAATGGGGTCTACACATGCAGATAGGCCAACTGCCTAGAGCTCACTGCTCAATCACAAAATGAGAGCCACACTGACTACAATTGGATGATTAAATCCAATGATAATGTATTGCTCAAAGTAGCATCTCCAATGTTGGATTCAGTACTGGTTAAGCTCTAATTGTCTCTTTCAAACCTTCCTTGAGTCTTTGAAATGATGTCTGTGTGAGTAGCTCTACTTATATTCACATATGCCAAATATCACAACCTTATAATACCATTTTTCATCTCCTATATCAATCTCACAATTGAGATCTTACATATATACCAAAACCTAAGACCAAATGTGTAGGTCAGCTTACTAAGAATAATATAATATATTACAAGTAAGTCAAGATGTGATGCATCATGTCGGCTCAACAACAATATTAATTGATTAAACCATCTCCATAATGTGTCATGCTGATCTGGAATAGATAACACTTGTCGGTCCATAACCTAGACCAATTTGCCGGTAACAGCAAATATGTCAACCCGATTAGACCAATAACCAAATATCCAAAACCAAGTGTCCAAACCATTTCTTCAACATAACCAAATGATCTCCAAATGATAACAAGTCATCCTCAGTATCAGCAAACAATATAACCTACCAGTGAACCAGATATCGATGACTATGCATAAGACACTGAGCTTGTCGGTGAACATAACCAAAGATCTCTAGAAGGATAAGTGTTGATAAGTGTTGACATCAATGACAAAACCAATGCAACATACCCATAATACCAACAATCTCCCCCTTTGACATTGATGGTAACAAAAGATGGAAAAACCATCTAAGTGCCAAAGCAAAAATGCCAAAAACCAAAAACCAACAATCTCCAAAATAGATCAATACCAGAAATCAAAATACAGAATATCTCTCCCCTTAGGATAATGATTCCTAAATACAAAGTTTTTCCATAGATATCTCTCTTCCTTTGACATCAAATTCCAAAGCAATATAAATACCAGATACAACCAGTTCGTAGAACCAATTACAAATACCAACTTATCCAACTACTCCCCCTGAGAAGTAGCTCTCCTCCATCAAAGTTGGAAAAAGGTTTCTCTGTAAATGTTGTCATTTTGATTCCAAGCATCAACTATCTAAGTCTCTACCGGTGAGGGTATTACCCCAAGCTGCTCTCTAAGATATTCAAAAGTTTCCTTAGGCAAAGGCTTAGTAAAGATGTATGCAATCTGCTCTTTAGTATTCATATAAACCAATCTTACTTCTTTCGCTTCTACATTCTCTTTCAGAAAATTGTATTTGATAGAAAAATGTTTAGTTTTAGAGTGAAATACCGGATTCTTAGATATATCAATTATTGTTGAATTATCACAATAGATGATTATAGGTTCTTTGCATTTTACCTTTATGTCCTTCAACATTTGTTTAATCCATAATACCTGAGTACAATTGGTTGATGCTGCAACATATTCTGATTTTGTTGTTGATAATGATGCACAACTCTGTTTCTTGCTCAACCATGAAATCAATCTGCTACCAAGAAAGAATGCCCCACCCGTGGTTCTCTTTCTATCATCTACATCTCCTGCCCAATTAGCATCGGTGTATGCACATAAATCAAAATTTTCATCTTTAGGATACCATAAACCAAGATTTGTTGTGCCTTGTAAATACCGGAAAATCCTTTTTACTGTTGATTCATGATTTTCTCTAGGATTACTCTAAAATCTTGAAACAATACACACTGCATTCATTATATCAAGTCTTGTTTGTGTCAAATATAGTAAACCTCCAATCATATATTTGTATCTTATCGGATTAACAAGAGCTGAATCATCTTTCAATGATAGTTTATCAGTTGTAGTCATAGGAGTACTTACCGGTTTCGATTTTTCCATACCAAATTTCTTCAACAATTCCTTCAAATACTTTGATTGACATAAGAATATACCTTTATCAGTCTGAGAAATCTGCAATCCTAAAAACAATTTTATCTCCCCAATCATAGACATTTCAAATTCTTCCTACATCTTGTTAGAAAAGTCTTTACACAATCCATCTTCTCCTCCAAAAATGATGTCATCAACAAAAACTTCAATAACCAAAATGTCTTCATTAGTCACTTTGAAATATAATTTGTTGTCAGCATTACATTTAGTGTAACCAAGTTTCATAAGATATTTGTCCAATCTAGCATACCAAGCTCTAAGAGCTTGCTTCAATCCATATAAAGCTTTCCTTAACCTACACACCATATGCATATCATTTGTCAATGAAAATCCATTAGGTTGTTCAATGTAAGCTTCTTCTTCAAGATCACCATTCAGAAATGCACATTTAACATCCATTTGATATACTTTATAGTTTTTGTGTGCTGCAAATGTAAGAAATAATCTGACTGCCTCAATTTTAGCTACCGGTGCAAAGGTTTCATTGTAATCAATTCCCTCTTTCTGTGAATATCCCTTACATAGTAGTCTTTCTTTGTTTCTAATTACTTTACCATCTTCATTTAGTTTATTTCTGAATACCCATTTAGTTCCAATTTCATTTTTATTTTTAGGTCGGGGAACCAATGTCCATGTATTGTTCTTTTCAATTTGTTCTAATTCATCTTCCATAGCCTTAATCCAATGCTTATCTTCACATGCCTCAATGATAGATGCTAGTTCAATTTGAGAAATTAAACATACCTCTTCATTTTCCAGTCTTCCTCTTGTCATAACTCGTTGATACTTATTCCCAATTATAAGTGATTCAATCTTACATACCTAGGTGTGTTCACTTGTTGTTGTTCTTCAGTCACTATGGAATTCTCTGATGATGCTAGTGTGACTGGATCAACATTATGTACTAGTGCACTCGGTATAGGCTCATTTGTGATTATCTCAACTACCAGTTCAAAATCCATAGACCTTGAATTTCTTTTAAAATGTTCATCAATCTTCACATTTGCACTCTCAATGATTTTTTGCAATCTCTTATTAAAACATCTGTATGCTTTGCTTTTAGATGAATACCCAAGAAATATTCCTTCATCACTTCTAGGATCAAATTTATCAATATACTCATCTCTCCTAATGTAACATTTGCTTCCAAATATTCTGAAGTACTTAAGAGTAGGAATATTACCAAACCATAGTTCATAGGTTGTCTTACTGGTTTCACCTTTGATGTGAACTCTGTTGAAAGTGTAAACCGTTGTATTCATTGCTTCTCTCCAATAAAAATGAGGTAGATTTTCTTTTGATATCATGCTTCTAGCTGCATCCAAAATAGTTCTATTCTTCCTTTCCACAACTCCATTTTGTTGAGGTGTCCGAGGTGCTGATAGTTGTCTTCTTATTCCATTCACTTCACAAAATGTATTGGACTCCTTAGATGTAAATTCAACTCCTTGATCTGATCTTAAACATTTGATTTTATTGCCTATTTCATTCTCTACAAGTGCCTTGAATAATTTGAATTTCCCAAAAGCTTATGATTTCTCCCTAAGAAAAGTAACCCAACACATTCTAGAATAATCATCAATGATTAGCATCAAGTATCTATCTCCCTGTAGACTTCTTGTTCTTTCCGGACCACATAAGTCAATATGAATTAAATCAAGAACATCATTGGTTTTCTCAGAAATACTCTTAAAAGTTGTTCTAACTTGCTTTCCCATTTGACATTCTTTACATACTGGATTATGAGGTTTTACAATCTTAGGTAAATCCCTTACTGCCTTAGATGAACTAATCTTCACAATGCAATCAAAATTTACATGACAGAGTCTTTTGTGCCATAACCAACTTTCATCAATGTGTGCAATCAAGAATGTCTTTTCAATGTTATTCAAATGAAAGATATTACCTCTAGTCTTATTACCGATTGCAATTTCCAAACCAGTTCTATTCATGATTTTGCATTTAACATTCTTGAATTGTTACTGAAATCCTTTTTCAACTAATTGACCAACACTCAAAAGATTGTACTTCAAACCTTCAACATAATAAACATTGTCAGTATTGTGCTTACCATCAAAAGATATAGTGCCTTTTTCTCTGATTAGAGAAGCTTTGTCATCTCCAAATCTTACTAGACCTCCATTGTATTCCTTAAAATATAAGAATTTAGTTTTATCACCAGTCATATGATGTGAACATCCGGAATCTATAATCCATTCATCCTTTTCTTCTATTTTAGTTGCCAGGGCCTACTCTATCGGTGGAACAATAGGTGTCGGTTGATCTTTTGTTATTGCAAGAAAAGCCCATCCCTTGTCTCTCATTCTTCATCAAAATCAATAACTCCTTCATCAGCATAGTAACAAGATTTGTCTCTATTTTTCTTGAATTGTATCTCTGATATTCAGGGTTAGGCTTGTATGTTATTTTAGCTTCTTCTCTTAATATTGCATGTCTATCCGAACATCTAGATGCCATATGACCAATTTTATTATAGTTAAAACATTTAAAAGGTGATTTACCTTCATACTTACTACCAATAGGACCTTTAGGCATTTTCCTTGCAAATAGTGCTTCAAGCTCTTCAAGTTCTTCATTTTCCCTCCTGATGTCTTTGAGTTCTCTTGCATAAAGTGCTTTCCAATCAAATTTATTAGTTGATGAAGATGTTCCAGATGATGATGCTTTGAAAGCTAAATCTATCTTAATTGTAGCAATGGGACCAAATTCCTCAAGCTCAAATGCTAAAAGTTTTCCAACCAAGGTATCTCTAGATACTGATGTATTAGGCATAGTTCTTAACTCATTAATAGCAGTTACTTTCATTTTTTATGCTAGTGGCAATGCTCTTAACACTTTAGAAACAATTTCATCTTCACTTAAGGAACCTCCACAACATTGTATTCCCAAAACAATTCATTAACTCTTTCCATAAAAGCAAAAATTCTTTCATCTTCTTCCATTTTCAAATTTTCATACCTGACCCGGAAGCATTCCAGTTTTGCAACTTTGATAGTGGTATCTCCTTCATTCAATGTTTCCAATTTGTCCCAAATAGCTTTAGCAGTAGATCGGTCTGATAAACCCATGATTTGTTGATCTAACAAGGCGCTTAAAAGTGCTTCTCTTCCTTTGCAATCATTCTCTTGATCCTTACCCAATGTAGGTGGATTGGGTTGATTCAGTGTAGGACCAACATAACCATTCTTTGTAGCATCCCATATGTCTCTTCCAATGCAATTCAGGTGAGTCTCCATTCTGATCTTCCATATACCATTGTTAGTTCCATCAAGTTTCGGACTGTCCTTCCTGAAATAGTTAGTTGCCATAGAATCTCCTCAAGTTGTTAAACTTCTACAAAAAGAGGACTAGGCTCTAATACCAATTTTTCAGGACCCAAAGGCAATTGAGAGCAGGGGGTGAATTAGTTGTCTATTAATCTCAACCCAAATATACTTTAACCAAACTTGATACTTAATACCGGTAAACCAAACTTGATGTCGGTAAATAGATTAACAATTAATAACAGTACTGGTGAAACTTAATGCATGAAACAGAAAGAGAAACAATATTCACAACACATAACACAGAGCTTTGTATGTGGAAACCCTGTAAGGGGAAAAACCATGGTGGGAAACCTTACCCATAATCAAATGATACTACTACAGATAATATGTGTATACAAATGGGGTTTGCACATGCAGATAGGCCAGCTGCCTAGAACTCACTGCTCAATCACAAAATGAGAGTCACACTAACTACAATTGGATGATTAAATCCAATGATAATGTACTGCTCAAAGTAGCATCTCCAATATTGGATTTAGTACTAGTTAAGCTCTAATTGTCTCTTTCAAACCTTCCTTGAGTCTTTGAAATGATGTCTGTGTGAGTAGCTCTACTTATATTCACATATACCAAAGATCACAACCTTATAATACCATTTTTCATCTCCTATATCAATCTCACAATTGAGATCTTACATATATACCAAAACCTAAGACCAAATGTGTAGGTCGGCTTACTAAGAATAATATAATAAAAACTATTATAAGTAAGCCAAGATGTGATGCATCATGTTAGCTCAACAACAATATTAATTGATTAAACCATCTCCATACTATGTCGTGCTGATCTGGAATAGATAACGTTTGCCAGTCCATAACCTAGACCAATTTGCCGGTAACAACAAATATGTCAACCCGATTAGACCAATAACCAAATCTCCAAAACCAAGTGTCCAAACCATGTCTTTGACATAACCAAGTGATCTCCAGATGATAACAAGTCATCCTTAGTGCCAATGAATAGTATAACCTGCCAGTGAACCAGATACCGGTGACTGTGCATAAGACACTGAACTTGTCGGTGAACATAACCAAAAATATCTAGAAGGATAAGTGTTGATAAGTGTTGACATCAATGACAAACCAATGCAACATATCCATAATACCAACACAAATATAGCCTTTTAAATGAGTCAAAATCATTCATCTTGAAGATTCAGATAGAAGTCCTTCGCCAACACCCATACCCTTTTCACCTTTAAGGAAGGTTGAAGAAAAAATGGAGGAAGATATGCTTGTAGCAACAAGTGCAGAGATGCAAATTAGTATTCCTCCTTTGCCCCTACTTTGGATTTGGACCTCACTCCTTTAGATATTAATGATAGAGATGTCAAGGATGCAAGGAAGGAGGCATGTAATAAGTTTCTTGAGGATGATACTTTTGTGAGGAGCCCACACTTTTTGAAATTAGTGTGGAAGATGAATATTAAAGAATTTAAGAAGAGAACTGGCGAGAGAAAATCTTAGAGGCTAGATAGGTCTAAACATGAGAATCGGGAAGAAGATAAGAGTGAGATGATGGAAGAGTTCAAGTGAATCACTGCAGATGAGGGCAAGATGAGTATAAGTCAGGCTGGAGTTCTAATTTTACTAGAATGGGATATAGAAGATAAAGTGGCCTTTGATGCAATTAGGAAAACAAAGGGCCATCAATTTAGTTCAGAGGAGGAAGCAAGGTTGGCATTGAAAGGATCAGATATTGCAGATGATTATGCAACCTTGGCAATATGGGCATTAGAGGAAGGACCTAGAAAGCCTAACATTAGTGACATAAATCCCAACTTAAGGGGAGGCCTTATTGTAAGGAGAGCATCTGGCACATCAAGTGTAGAGGCTACAAAGTTGAATGTTGACGTTGCTAAATTGGCTCATGAAACTTCAAAGAGACAAGCCTTGGAAAAGGAAGAGTTAAAGAGAAAATTTGACAATCTTTTCAATGATTACAATGTAGCTCAACAAAGGTGTGTATAGTTGCAAATGAGAGTGCAACTCCTTGAGAAAGGATAGATAAGAGTCTCCTCTTCTACACTTATAGGAATATCAGTGCCATCAACATCCAGGTCATCACTTGTTATCCATGAAGAAGAAGGAATTCAACCTAACATCAATGTTGATATCCCCAATATATCATTGCTCCCATATGATGATGATGATCCTGAAGTCACTAGATCTATTGATCCAACTCAATCTCAACTCTTGGAGAAGATTATTGAATTAGAAAATAAGTTGAAGGAATCGGAAGCTCAATTAGCCTGACAACAAAAGGAGATATTTAGCTCACTACTAACTCATTTAAATGAAAAGGTTGATAGTAGACTTAACAATATTCATGCCTTGTATTCTTTATTATTTAATGTTATTCCCAAATTTGACAATGATAAAGAGATGGTGGTTCCCTTGTTGTAATGCCCCGTCAAGAACCCTAAAGGAAAACATCATAATCTATGCAACTAAGGGGGAAATAAATTTTTTTTTAAAAGTGCATGAATTAAACCTTAGTACATCTAATAACATAGCGGAAGTTTAACACCTGAATTTCCTAAGGGTTACCAACGAATATTACTTCGTAAATTAATTATGTAAGATAAAATTTCCACAATGAAAGAATCTAAATTTCTTCAAGCAATCATATATTATATACATCAGAAATTAGTAATTGAAGTAGCATATCTTACAATATTTCTTTGCTTTCAATATTCAAAAATACATGTTTTCAAAAAGAAATTACATCATGAGCTAAAATGATACAAAATGAAAGTTACATATAGTTTCTTTTCAAAACCTCTAGTATTTAACTGAAAGATGGATAGGAAGAAGAGTTGGTACATGAATCACGATCCACGAATATCAGCGAAGTCCTTCCTTGCCTGAAGATACGTACCAGAACATCCGATGGGAAGTGACACTACCACCCAGCCATGTGATTCCGAAAAGGAACCACCCCACCGTGCTGGAGATAGTAGATAACCCTCAAGCAAGCAAAATGAAACAAGGACGAAAGGACTACAAGACTCCACTTACATTTATGTGACCCAACTCACAAAACACTAGTGACTCTAAGGAGAAAGTGTCATCGCATGTCTTATGGTGGATACCATGGTACAGCCTCCATAGGTCCCGGCCCCCATCCTGGGTTATCCTGGTAACCTCTCTCGAACCTCCGATTCCAACTAAGACTCATGCGGACCTTACCAATCTTCTCATGAAGACAAGGTGGTAAGTTTGCCATTCTAGGCCTTCTCGCTACATTATGAGCCCTATACTAGCACTCACCTATGTGCGAGGCACATTATTTTATTTAACTTTTATTCTACCCTTCCCTAGTCATTTATTAGGTTTTCACTTTCTTAACCAACTTCCAACGGGTTATCCTGTCACCACTTTGGGCACAGCCCCCGCTCAAAAGCCACTCTCTCTCTTAGGACACTACAGGTTAGTTCTATCTACAGAACTCTATGGCGACACAGACAGCCATTCCCAATCTTAACCTATCTCAAATGAAAGATACAAAATTACTAACCTAAGGTTGACCATTACGAACAACTCACAGTGGCTCATTTCCTTAAGGTTAAAACCTCTAAATAACTGGCCAAGACACAACACAAGACAAATTGACAACAATCTTTCTTAAAATAACCAAATGTATAAATAGCTTGCAATTTAAGATTTCTAGAAAATAATAAGAATTTCGACTATATTAAACCAAATAAATCAAAGTCATCATTTGTTGAGAAAAGAGGTAAATAAATAAGGGTACATGGACATCTAGAGAGATTAGGTGATATAAATTTATAATTTTAATTCATAAGAAATGTTGATACTTTCTTAAGGAAACATATTTGCTATATTACATCTTCCATAACATCTATCATGCTCCCTATCCACTAACCCTATAATATAACTACAAGCTTAAATAACCCTATTCACTACTATAGAAATTAAACTAGTTAACATTTATTTCACTATGATTTCCATTCAGCTATTTTAAATGACTAATAATTATATTTTTAATTAACATTGATATAAGCATAATCATATAAATCACCTTAACCTATGTCCAAAAATACAAATTCCAACCTTCGTTATATATATTAAATAAAATCAAATGAAACCCTAACCTCTTTGCAAGCTTGAATCTGATTTGTGAAACTTCTGACGATCTTCCACCAATTAGCTCTATGCCTTGCTTGTCAATCTCAAACTTGCTATTCTTCAACTCACTATTCTCCAACTTACTATTCTCCTATTTCATTCTCTATTCCTTTGTTGCATCTCCATCCTCCTCTTCTCTTCCAACTCAATGGTCTATATATAAGGTTGTCATCTACCCTCTTTCCTACTTTCAGGCTACCTCTACTAGAGGTGGATTGACTCTAAGTGACACCACTCAAAATCTAATTACATCATAATAGTCCTAATCGTATATGAACGCCTATGTGTTCACCATGTAAAGTTATGCATTAAGCATTTCATGACACCACACCACTAAAGTGGTTAAGTCCATATTCATAATTTATCCATGAGGCTTTTAACTCCAAGACTAAGTCAACTTTACTAAAAATAACTTCCTAAAAATGAGCAAATCAAACAACTATCTAATACACGTTGATAATGGTGGACATGGGTGGGTTTACGTAGGCTAGTAAACCACGTTATTCTCCAAACTAATACTAACATTAATTCCTACCTTACATTAATTCCACCACTACCTACCTTAATGGCAAAGTTTGCATATAAATCGGTGCCTCCACTGTATTTGCAAGTTAACGTGGTGCATGGAACAGCAATACCCATCGTGGTTTATGCTTGCTTGCAACGTGGGTTCCATGTGGAGTATGAAACATTACAAAGGGAGAAGGGTCGACTAAATAAACCGGTCTCCCTGCCATTACCCCGTGGTTGGTTATCGCTTTGGACTGTGAGAGGTGTCCTCCATTACTCGTTGACTGAAGTGTACACACAGGAACCCTCACCTCGCTTGTTGGCTGCAGTGTTTATGGTGGAAGAGGGAGATGTGGTATGTGAAGGAGGAGGGTAGTCGGTGGTAATACCAACCCCTCCCTATATTAAGGGGGGTGGTTGATATTACCATTGACCAAACAACAAACTTTAACCCCCACCACCTTTTATAAGGTCGAAGCTATATTATTTGTTTTCTTTAATATAATTTTTTGTTATTATGTTTTAATATCATTTCTTTGTTATATTTTAATAATTAATTAATAACTTTAATTAATATAATTATTTAAATATTAATCCTTCTTAGCAAATCATATTTGTAAATATGTATTTTGGTTTTCCAATATTTATAACGAGTGGCATTTCTTATATATATATATATTCAAATAATTGAATCATGTATATATTACACGTTCAAAAAGTTTATAAAACATGATATATTTATAATTCTAATTATATACACGCATAATCCAATATCACAGTAAACCGATGGCGATATAAACTACTGATAATACGATCACCTTATCTCAACTCAAATAACTACTTATCAGTGACTATTGCCTTCCGAGTATATTATGTCCTTATATTTATTCAAACGATCAAAATGCAACCATCGAGCTAACAAGCTGATAAAATTCATATCGACTCATACTAAGATATTAACTCGTCCTTCATAAACAATATTAAGTCACTAGATCACTTGATTCTTTTTCCTCCAATTACCAAAACTACTCTTATGGACGTAATAAACGTAACATTTACCAATGACATACAAAAATTGGGACACTGGACACGCAAACTGAGCAAGCATCATGCAACTTTTATAAAGATCAAACAATAAAATTTGAAGACCAAACCAATTGACAGAATGACTAACTGAAGGCACTCACCCGAGTGTTACTAACTAAAAATAGGGTCAACTACTATCTCCTTCACTTCCATCGGAAAATATAAGGCACGCTCAGACCTGTGTAGCCAGGTGGAGACGATACCCCGTACCTACCTGGTACTTGTACCTGCAACATCTTGCATCACCGACCACACATGCATATATACATATATAGAAATTTCAGCATACACACCGATGAAGGAGAATCACGACGTTCCTTGTCTCACTGAGATGAGTGAAGGAAAATCGTCCCCATGCATCCCATACACTCACAGATACACAACACACAGTGCATAGATGAAGTAAAGCGTCAGTACATAGCAATGAACCATATAATGCCATAAAACATAAATACATAAATACTGCAAATAAAACATATGTCTCTTAATCAGATAAAACATGAAACAATGTTATACAATTCTAAATAACCAATGATAATGTATCCACTGAGAATAATAAGAACAAAATATCAGTTCAAATGAGTAAGGGTACTACATTCTCTCCCCCAAGACTACGCTTACTCCTGGAAGCCTAAAACAAATATGAATATAACTCTCTCATCTTCACTGCATCCTCCCAAGTTGCCGAGGTCTCATCATTTGGGTCCCATAGGACCCTTACCTGGTCGATGGTGCGACCCCTGAGGATCAAATCCCGATACTGAAGAATGCGCACAGGTTCCATGGAAAGCTGCCCGTCCTCGACCTGCAAAGAGTTCCAATCAAGAACATGTGTCACATTAGGGTGATAAGGTCGAAGAACTGAAACATGAAAGACATCGTGGATGCGGGATAGACTCGGTGGCAAGGCAAGGCGGTAAGCAATAGGACCTATCCTCTCAAGAATCTCAAAAGGGCCAACAAACCGAGGTGCCAACTTAGAACCCTTCCCATAACGGATCGGACTCTTCTATGGACGCACTCTCAGAAACACACGGTCACCAATAGAAAATTGATGATCTGTCCTATGAGCATCTGCATACTTCTTTTACCTATCCTGTGCAGCTACCAAATGCTCTTGAATTCGCCCCACCTATTGCTCCATCTCCCAAAGAATATCCGGACCTATAAGCACCCTATCCTCTAACCGATCCCAACTCAAAGGAGTACGGAAAGGATGACCATATAATGCCTGAAAGGGGGACATACCTATGGAGCTATGATATCCATTGTTATATGCAAACTCTACAAGGTAGATATAATCCTCCCAATGTGACTGCTGGTCCATAACATACATGCGGAGCATGTCCTCCAAAACCTGATTCACTCTCTTTGTTTGACCATCCGTCTCTAGGTGATAGGCTGAACTAAAGTTCAACTGAGTTCCCAAAGCATGCTGAAGTGAGGTCCACAAAGCTGAGGTAATGATAGGATCTCTATCAGAGATGATCCGCCTCGGAACCCCATGCAGTCTCACTACTTCCTCCAAGAAGACTCGTGCCACCACTACTGCTGTATAGGAAGCTCGAATAGGAACAAAATGAGCAATCTTAGTCAACCTATCAACTATGACCATAATGGCATCATGCCGACGCGAAGAGACAGGCAACCCAACAATGAAATCCATGGAAATGATATCCCATTTCCAATCCGTTATCAAATTAGGTTGAAGAAGCCCTGCCGGGTGCTGATGCTCTGCCTTCACCCGCTGACATTCTAAACACTTTGACACGAAATCAGCAATGTCACATTTCATACCTTCCCAATGATAAATTTGTCTAAGATCTGCGTGCATCTTCTTGACACCTGGATGTGCCGAATAAGGTGCATGATGGGCCTCAGTCATGATCAAGACGCGAAGACCCTCTAAAGAAGGTACATAGATCTGCCCATGGTGACGAAGAAGTCCATCTGCCTCAAGATTATATCCAGAATATCTTCCCTCTAAAAGCCTTCCGGACTGTATCATGGTTCTAACATCTTGATACCAAGTATCCTGAGGGAGAACTCTGAGAATCCTCTCTCTCAAGTCAACTCCAAGGGACAATACCGAAACTTCATGCCGCCTACGACTCAAAGCATCTGCCACCATGTTCTCTTTTCCCTGAATGTATCGAACATCAAAATCATATTCGCAGAGAAATTCCATCCATCTCCGTTGTCGAGCATTCAAATTTGGTTGTGTAAAAATATACTGTAGACTATGGTGATCACTATGCAGTTCAAAACGACGCCCTAACAAAAAATGACGCCATCTAACCAAGGCATGAACTACAGCTGCCAACTCCAAATCGTGAACTGGGTAGTTCAACTCATGGTTCTTGAGTTTGCGAGACTCATAAGCAACCACTCGTCCATCTTGCATAAGCACTGCACCTATACCTTCCAAAGAGGCATCTGTACATACTACAAAATCTCTAGATGGATCTGGAACTGCCAAAATCGAAGCACTGACAAGAAGTTCCTTCAAGGTACGAAAAGATGACTCACATTGTTCTGACCAAACAAACTTCTTCCCTTTTCGCTGTAGAGAAGTAATCAGGTGACCTATCCGGGAAAAGCCTTGAACAAATCGACGATAGTATCCGACCAAACCCATAAAACTTCAAACTTCAGAAACGTTGGTTGGCACTGGCCAATCAACAATGGCTTGGATTTTTGAAGGATCCATGGATACACCTTCCCCTGAAACTATATAACCAAGATAGTTTACCTCTGATTGAAAAAAATCACACTTTTCCAAATTAGCATAAAGTTGGTTTTCCCTCAAGCACTGCATTACCTGTCGTAAGTGACCTTCATGTTCTTCCATAGTTCTAGAATAAATTAATATGTCATCTAAGAACACAAGGACAAAATGATCAAGGTAGGTGCAAAAAACCCCATTCATGAGGCTCATGAAAACTGAAGGCGCATTCGTCAACCCAAATGGTACTACTGTGAACTCATAGTGACCATAACGAGTGTGAAATGTTGTCTTATGAATATCTGCATCCTGGATACGCAACTGGTGATATCCAGATTTCAGGTCAATCTTAGAGAATATCTTGGCTCCCTTTACTTGATCAAAAAGATCATCAATACGAGGCAAAGGATATCGATTCCGGATGGTTACCTTATTCTGCTGTCGGTAATCAATGCATAACCGAAGAGAACCATCCTTTTTCTTAACAAAGATAACAGGCGCACCCCAAGGAGAAACACTAGGATGAATAAATCCTTTGGCTAACAACTCTTCTAGTTGTAACTTCAATTCACTTAACTCCTGAGTGGTCATCCGATATGGAGCTCTCGAAATAGGTTCTGCACCAGGAACCAAATCAATGTGAAAATCTATGTCTCTTTTTGGAGGCATACCAGGAATATCTAATGGAAATACATCAGCATACTCTTGAAGAATAGGGTGACTATCAAGAGCGATTTCTTGACTCTTTAACTCATCCATGTCCTCAAGGGTAACTGCAAAAAGCTGACACCCTCTATGCATGCACCGCTTAAGTTGCATAGCAGAGATCATACGTAAGGATATTGGTCTCTGAATTCCAACAATTTTCACTTCCTTGCCAAGGTCATCTAAACACTCCACTGTCTTCTTGCGACAATCTACGTGAGCATTATGAGAAGATAGCCAATCCATTCCCAACACAACTCCATAAGAACCCAAAGGAATGACTCGAAGGTCAACTGAAGTAACTATGGTTCCTAAATTCAACTCACAACTGGGGATAAAGGCATCTACAGAAACACGGACACCTGTTGCCAACTCTACTTGCCACCTATTCATCTCTTTAGCAGACGTGAGTCCACACCGCTCCATAATAGACGAAGAAATGAAAGAATCTGAAGCTCCGGAATCAAAAAGTATAGAGATAGGGATTCCACGCAACATACCTGCTGCTTCTATAACTATACCTTGATGATCAGCTTGGCAGTTATCCACCGCTGCGAACACTCTATGGGATCTGCCTGCATCTCCCACTATAGGTTCTGACGCCACCGGCTGTTGACTACCTGTGTTGTGGAAATGCTGAGGACACTGCGCAGCTCTGTGACCATACTGCCCACAAGAGAAGCAAGCTCCTCTATTACTTATCGGACCACTGGATTGCTGATAATTTCCCTGGCTAGGAGCATGAGATGCACTTTGTGAGGATTCCCCTGTAGGGCCCTGTCTGCCCCTTTGCCAATTTCTATTTTTCCTAAATTGAGCATTGCCACCTTTCTAGCTCTGGAACTGTTTCGATTTTGATGGTTGCTGCTGCTGTGGTCCACCCTTAGCAAGTGCCTGCGGAGCCTTAAATGGTGCAGCTGACTGAAATTGATTACCACGAGCTCTATTCCCACTGGAAGGAGCACTCCCTATCTGCACACCTGTTTGCCCACCAAGAGCACGGCTAAGGTTTAGCTCTACCAATTGGGCCTTTGCCACAGTTGTGTCCACTGAAGTTGGCTCGAACACCCTAACACCTCCACTAATGTGATCATTCAAGCCCCTCAAGAAATGTTGTACTAGCATAGCCTCATTATTACCAATCCTAGCATACTGCTTGAGCTCATAGAATCTGTGCTCATACTGGTCTACCGTCATACCATACTGTCGCAGTGCATGGAACTCATCTGCCCGAGTCTGTTTCCACTGGGGCGAGAGAAACCGTGCCCTGAATCTTTCTAGAAATAGCTCCCATGTCACAGTGATAATGCACACACCGATCATTTCCTCCTCCAGTCTCCACCAGATTGATGCGAAGTTTTCGAGACGCATAATAGCACATCTTGCCTTGGTGTTGCTACTATATGGGAACATAGCAAATCACCTATCCAGACCGATAAGCCAAGTCTCTGCCTCTAGACCGGTGCCCATACCATTAAAGAAAGGAGGATTGGACCTCATCAAGTCCTTTATGTGACCCAAAGAAACTGGACCTTCATTGTTTGCAATCCCTATCCTTCTAGGTGATCTTTCCCTCTCTCTCTCTTCTGGCATTGGCTGAACAACCTCAGGCCTAGGGCCTAACCTAGCAAGAACCTCCTGAAACATTTGTCTCAGCTCTTCCCTTTCGGGAACCTGTTCTTCTGCATGAGGTAAGTCCTGATGAATAGACTGTTCTGGCTCAGCACGAACATGAGTAGGTGGTGGTGAAGGACTATGATGATCCGAATCACGGCCTCGTCCTCCACCTCTTCCTCTACCTCTGCCTCTATTGCGACCACCCATACGGCCACCTCCCCTAGCTATCCTAGCCATGACCAAGTACTACAAAAGAGAAAAGATGCAGATTTATGACAAGGATAAACAAGGAAAACACAAATGTTAGGACCTAAATAAAAAATCAAGTTGAATAGGCACACTACAAACCCAGAGTACCCAATGTTGAAACTTAAGCTCTGATACCAAATGTAATGCCCCGTCAAGAACCCTAAAGGAAAACATCATAATCTATGCAACTAAGGGGGAAATAAATTTTTTTTTAAAAGTGCATGAATTAAACCTTAGTACATCTAATAACATAGTGGAAGTTTAACACCTGAATTTCCTAAGGGTTACCAACGAATATTACTTCGTAAATTAATTATGTAAGATAAAATTTCCGCAATGAAAGAATCTAAATTTCTTCAAGAAATCATATATTATATACATCAGAAATCAGTAATTGAAGTAGCATATCTTACAATATTTCTTTGCTTTCAATATTCAAAAATACATGTTTTCAAAAAGAAATTACATCATGAGCTAAAATGATACAAAATGAAAGTTACATATAGTTTCTTTTCAAAACCTCTAGTATTTAACTGAAAGATGGATAGGAAGAAGAGTCGGTACATGAATCACGATCCACGAATATCAGCAAAGTCCTTCCTCACCTGAAGATACGTACCAGAACATCATAATTATATTTTTAATTAACATTGATATAAGCATAATCATATAAATCACCTTAACCTATGTCCAAAAATACAAATTCCAACCTTCGTTATATATATTAAATAAAATCAAATGAAACCCTGACCTCTTTGCAAGCTTGAATCTGATTTGTGAAACTTCTGACGATCTTCCACCAATTAGCTCTATGCCTTGCTTGTCAATCTCAAACTTGCTATTCTTCAACTCACTATTCTCCAACTTACTATTCTCCTATTTCATTCTCTATTCCTTTGTTGCATCTACATCCTCCTCTTCTCTTCCAACTCAATGGTCTATATATAAGGTTGTCATCTACCCTCTTTCCTACTTTCAGGCTACCTCTACTAGAGGTGGATTGACTCTAAGTGACACCACTCAAAATCTAATTACATCATAATAGTCCTAATCGTATATGAATGCCTATGTGTTCACCATGTAAAGTTATGCATTAAGCATTTCATGACACCACACCACTAAAGTGGTTAAGTCCATATTCATAATTTATCCATGAGGCTTTTAACTCCAAGACTAAGTCGACTTTACTAAAAATAACTTCCTAAAAATGAGCAAATCAAACAACTATCTAATACACGTTGATAATGGTGGATATGGGTGGGTTTACGTAGGCTAGTAAACCACATTATTCTCCAAACTAATACTAACATTAATTCCTACCTTAATTCCACCACTACCTACCTTAATGGCAAAGTTTGCATATAAATCGGTGCCTCCACTATATTTGCAAGTTAACGTGGTGCATGGAACAGCAATACCCATCGTGGTTTATGCTTGCTTGCAACGTGGGTTCCACGTGGAGTATGAAACATTACAAAGGGAGGAGGGCATGCATAATAAAAGGGAGAAGGGTCGACTAAATAAACCGGTCTCGCTGCCATTACCCCGTGGTTGGTTATCGCTTTGGACTGTGAGAGGTGTCCTCCATTACTCGCTGACTGAAGTGTACACGCAGGAACCCTCACCTCGCTTGCTGGCTGCAGTGTTTATGGTGAAAGAGGGAGACATGGTATGTGAAGGAGGAGGGTAGTCAGTGGTAATACCGACCCCTCCCTATATTAAGGGGGGTGGTCAATATTACCATCGACCACCATTGACCAAACAACAAACTTTAACCCCCGCCACCTTTTATAAGGTCAAAGCTATATTATTTGTTTTCTTTAATATAATTTTTTGTTATTATGTTTTAATATCATTTCTTTGTTATATTTTAATAATTAATTAATAACTTTAATTAATATAATTATTTAAATATTAATCCTTCTTAGCAAATCATATTTGTAAATGTGTATTTTGGTTTTCCAATATTTATAACGAGTGGCATTTTATATATATATATATATATATTCAAATAATTGAATCATGTATATATTACACATTCAAAAAGTTTATAAAACATGATATATTTATAATTCTAATTATATACACGCATAATCCAATATCACAGTAAACCGATGGCGATATAAACTACTGATAATACGATCACCTTATCTCAACTCAAATAACTACTTATCAGTGACTATTGCCTTCCGATTATATTATGTCCTTATATTTATTCAAACGATCGAAATGCAACCATCGAGCTAACAAGCTGATAAAATTCATATCGACTCATACTAAGATATTAACTCATCCTTCATAAACAATATTAAGTCACTAGATCACTTGATTCTTTTTCCTCCAATTACCAAAACTACTCTTATGGACGTAATAAACGTAACATTTACCAATGACATACAAAAATTGGGACACTGGACACGCAAACTGAGCAAGCATCATGCGACTTTTATAAAGATCAAACAATAAAATTTGAAGACCAAACCAATTGACAGAATGACTAACTGAAGGCACTCACCCAAGTGTTACTGACTAAAAATAGGGTCAACTACTATCTCCTTCACTTCCATCAGAAAATATAAGGCACGCTCAGACCTGTGTAGCCAGGTGGAGACGATACCCCGTACCTACCCGGTACTTGTACCTGCAACATCCTGCATCACCGACCACACATGCATATATACATATATAGAAATTTCAACATACACACTGATGAAGGAGAATCACGGCGTTCCCTGTCTCACCGAGATGAGTGAAGGAAAATCGTCCCCATGCATCCCATACACTCACAGATACACAACACATAGTGCATAGATGAAGTAAAGCGTCAGTACATAGAAATGAACCATATAATGCCATAAAACATAAATACATAAATACTACAAATAAAACATATGTCTCTTAATCAGATAAAACATGAAACAATGTTATACAATTCTAAATAACCAATGATAATGTATCCACTGAGAATAATAAGAACAAAATATCAGTTCAAACGAGTAAGGGTACTACACTTGTTCACAAAATGGTTGCAAAGGGGAAATGAACTTAGAATAATGTCTATGGCTTCTAAGTATCATGTTGAGAGGCCACCTGCACTCCAACCAACTTAGTTTTTGGTAAAATCAATGCAAGAGGCCCACATTTTGCTAGAAAATATAGAAAGAAAGATAAGGTAGGTGATGACAAATTTCAGTGAGTTGAGTGAAACTCTTTTTCTAGATATTGAGGATGAAAATAGGGCAATCAAGCCTCTACAATTTTGGAAACAGGAGGCACAGAGAATCATCAATACCCAGGTAGAGTTAATATGTGAAGGGTTGAACATGGATATGTTGGAGGATAGCATGGACAAAATAATTGCCACGTGGTCATTTTTTGAATCTTTTGAAAGAGAGGCAAATCAAGTAGTAATTAAATATACTCCATATGGAGATAAAGCTGATGAAGTCATGAGTTATGAATGGTTATCTGATGAAGAGTACAATGGATAGAGTACGATATATCTGAATGATGAATATTGGTTGTAAATAGTTTTATATAACTGTTTTTGTCTTCTAGTGGCGGATATCTTTTTGAACCGGAACAATAGTGATGGTGGTAAAATAGAGCATGAGTTTTAGAGAAGTAGTCGCAGATTTTGATATTGGTTATAACTTTATTAAGGATGGAATATTGTTCTAATAAACTTCAGGTATGTTTAATCATCCTGATGACATGTGTCTATTGGCTTGAATCTTGTTTGCTCCCTTGTTTTATATAAAAGGGAAATCAGGGCCATTAGAAAGGGTTCTAAAATCTTTGAATAGGGTATTTTTGTGTAGGTCCAGTCAGCAAGATTAGGTTCCAATTTTGAGAAGTCATGAGTAAAAAATAGAGAATTGTAATGTCATTTTGCAGAGGAAAATAGTAGTCATTAGTTTCAAATTTCAAAGGGGTTTCTCCTATAAATGGAATGTATTCGATTATTTGATAGAAGATATCTTTTGAAGTTAATACAAATATAATTTCAAATCTTTACTCTCCTGTGTATGATTTTATCTTTTTTTGAGTCAATGGGATCAAGGGTTTTATTTGCTCATTGCATTTTTATGATGTATGCAGTTTTTCATCTCATGCTTTAATCCAAGGGGTTAATCAAAATTCTTGAATTAAATTATAGAGGGATAGAGCTTGTACTAGAATTTGATAAGTAGTTTGGGTGAGAAATTGCAAAATGAAATGATAGTGTAATTGTTAGACAGTTTAAATAACCGGAAGACAACTGAGAGGGGGGCTGAATCAATTGTCACACATTACCAAAACATTTAGCAATTAAAAATTTAATACCGGAACCCAAAACATTAATATCAAAATGCTTAAACCAAATACCAGAATAGCAGTTAAACCAATTAAGCATAAACAATAATCAGAGAATAAATACCATCCACATGACACCAAGATTTATACATGGAAAACCCAGTAAAGTGAAAAACCATGCTAGGAAGCCTACCCATAGTTAGATAATGCTTCTCCAGTGAGTATGTCAATTACAATGAAGGGGCCTGCACTTGCAAGAAGACCAATAGCCTATAATGCACAACGCATCAGAAAAGGATTCTCACTAACTACGTAGAAATCCATACTACAATCCAGAGAAGTGATTGAACTGCAAAGATAACATCTCCTATGCTTGAGTATACTTCCAGTTAAGCTCGATACCAGAGGACTAAATCCTCTTACATAAACCCAATTTGATCTCCAATGATTGAACAAATCCTCTGCCTAAATGATATTACATTATTCGCACATTACATCCCTTGACCATAACCATGATGATCTATAATGAGATCTTAAATCATATATATACAAACCCTCAACCATAAACAATCAGGTCGACCACCAGACATTAAACCAAATTCAAAATTACAAAATATGTTGGCCTTAGACCAAAGAAAAAATATTCAACACATAGGACATCTCAAAAACACATTGAGAGGTCCTATCCACATGTTTCATTAAGTTGGTCCATAACCTAGATCAATCGGGACCCAATATAGGTGCACATGCTAAAGCAATTATCTGCATTCTCCAAGTCTCGAACATGATCACCATCAGCATCCTGAATCTCCACCAGAAGATGCACCAACACCACTTATGCATACCATCAACAATCTTCATCAAATCTTTGCTGGTGAAACCCTCGTCGTTACCACAAGCCAAGCTTCCAAGAAAACGGGATAGCATCCAATCACCAAACCAAAACCAACTTACTAAATATGAACATGAGTATACGAACCAACCACAAACCACTCATCCTACCAAAAGGATGCCAATAAAGCATCCTAAATAGCTAGTGTTGACATCAATTACAAAACATCAGTGCAACACATAATCAATTCCTCCAAATGGCCAACAATCTCCCCCTTTGGCATTGATGGAAACACTAGATGTGAAAAACATCTAAGTACCAAGAAATTCCAAATAAGTCTCCCCCAATGGAAGACAACCAACAATATCCCACATAAAGATATAGCAATGAAATTTTGAAACAAAGACCAAACCCCCCCTTTGAATGATATCTCTTTAAAGCTCTAAATTACACATATATCTCTCCCTAATGTATGCAACTCTCTTTTTCTCATCATTATCTCTCCCCCTTTGACATAAATGCCAGAAATATGACAAAAATATCAAAGAAAAAACACAAACCACTGAAACATAAAGCTGACTACTCCCCCTGAGTAGTAGCATCCCCACATCAATGCCAAAATGAAAATTATCTATGATAATACATACTGGACTTATGCCAAAAAGCATCAATCAGTTCTCTACCAGAGGGGCAAAAACCCCTAACCTGTCTCTTGGGTACTCAAATGGTTCTTTAGGCAAAGTTTTAGTGAAAATATCTACAATCTTCTCTTTAGTATTCACATAAACCAATCTGACTTCATTTTCTTCCACCTTCTCCTTCAAAAAGTTATACTTGATAGATATGTTCTTTGTTTTAGAATGAAATACAGGATTCTTTGATATGTCAATAGAAGCAGAGTTATCACAGTGAATAACTATCAGTCCAGTGCAATGCACTTTGATATCCTTCAACATTTGCTTCATACATAAAACCTGTGTACAATTAGTAGCAGCAGCAACATACTCAGCTTCAGCAATAGAAGTACATGATTGTTTCTTGTTGATCCATGAAAAAAACTTCTTTCCAAGAAAGAAAGCTTCTCCAGAAGTACTTTTCTGATCATCAACATCTCCATCCCAATCAACATCTGTATATGCACATAAAGTAAAGTCATCATCCTTAGGGTACCACAAACCACATTTTGATGTACCTTGCAAATATCTAAAAATCATTTTCACCGCACTCTCATGATTTTCTCTAGGATCACTCTAAAATCTAGATGCAATACAAACAATATTCATTATGTTAGGCCTAGTCTGAGTCAAATAAAGCAAACCTCCAATCATAGATTTGTATCTTGTAGAATTTACCAAAACAGAAACATCTTTCCTTGTTGATTTCTCACTTGTAACCATAGGAGTACTTATCGGTTTTGAATCTCCCATACCAAATTTCTTCAACGATTCCCTAGCATACTTAGTTTGACAGATGAAAATACCTTTGTCAGTCTGAGTAATCTACAAACCTAAAAAAAAATCATTTCCCCAATCATAGACATTTCAAATTCTTTCTCCATATTCTTAGAAAATTCCATGCACAACTTATCTTCACATAAAAAAATAATTTCATCATCAAATACTTCAATAATTAGTATATCATCATCAGTGATCTTATAATATAAATTATTGTCAGCATTACCCTTAGTAAAACCAAGCTTCAAAAGATATTTATTCAACCTTGCATACCAAGCTCTAGATGCCTGTTTCAATCCATATAAAACCTTCCTTAACCTGCAAACCATGTCTGTATCATCTAATAGTGAAAAACCATCAGGTTGCTCAATATAAACTTCCTCATCAAGATCCCCATTCAAAAATGCACACTTAACATCCATCTGATAAACCTTGTAGTTCTTATGGGTAGCATAGGTAAGAAATAATCTTACAACTTCAATCCTAGATATAGGTGAAAAATTCTCTCCATAATCAATTCCTTCCTTTTGAGATATCCTTTACAAACCAATCTAGCCTTATTCCTTACAACTTGACCATCCTCATTCAATTTATTCCTAAAACCCCATTTAGCTCCAATAACATTCTTATTTTTAGGCTGGGGAACTAAAGTCCATGTGTTATTCTTCTCAATCTGATCTAATTCTTCTTCCATAGCTTTCAACCAATATTCATCTTTACATGCTTCAATTACTGATACCGGTTCAACTTGAGAAATTAAACATACCTCATTAGTTGCTAGTCTTCTTCTTGTTGTCACTCCATTGTTCTTATCCCCAATGTTTCGATCTTCTGAATTATTCAATCTCAAATACCTAGGAGTCCTCTGACTCTCTGTTCCTCTTCCTGGTTCTTCAGTTACTGTTGAAATTTTTGATACTGCCGAAGTAACTAGTTCAACATTTTATTTTGGTAAAGGTGCTACCGGTTCAAATATAATCATTTTCACTGCCATCTCCTTCTCATAAACTTTGATTTTACCTCTATTTAGCTCATCCACCTTGACATTAGCACACTCCACAATTCTCGACAATCTCTTGTTATAACATCTATATGCTTTACTTTCATTAGAATAACCAAGAGATATGCCTTCATCATATCTAGGATCAAACTTGAAAATAATATCATCTAACCTGATATAACATTTACTATCAAAGATTCTAAAATACTTAACTATAGGTGTATTACCAAACCATAATTCATAATGTGTCTTACTATTTCTCCTTTGATATGTACTCTGTTGAATGTATAAACTTTTATGCTCACTGCTTCTCTCCAGTAGATATGAGGTAGACTAGCCTCCATCATCTTTGTTCGAGCAGCATCCAAGATAGTTTTGTTCTTACTTTCCACAATTCCATTCTCCTGAGATGTCTGGGGAGCAGAAAATTGTCTCCTTATACCATATTTCTCACAAAAGTTATTAAACTCACCAGATGTGAATTCTCCACCATGATCTGATCTCAAATATTTAATCTTCAATCCTATCTTAGTTTCCACTTTAACCTTAAACATTTTAAAATTTTCAAAAGCCTCAGATTTCTCCCTTAAAAAAGTAACCCACACCATTCTAGAATAATCATCAATGGTTAGCATGAAATATCTATCACCCTGAAAATATTGAACTCTAACAAGGCCACACATATCAGTATGAATAAGATCATGAACATCATTATATTTATCTTGTATACTTGTAAAAGAGGTTCTAACCCGTTTACCCATTTGACATTCTTTACATACCAGATTGTAGGGCTTCACAATCTTAGGTATATCTCTAACTGCCTTAGGTGAACTAATATTTACAATGCAATCAAAATTCACATGATACAACCTCTTATGCCATAGCCAACTTTCATCAATTTGTGCAATCAAACATGTCTTCTCACCGAAATTCAAATGAAATATATTACCTTTTGTCTCTGTATCGGTTGCAATCTCCAAACCAAATCTGTTAATGATTTTGCATTTTCCATCCTTGAACTATAATTGAAATCCCTTATCCTCCAATTATCCTACACTCAAAAGATTATGCCTCAAACCTTCAACATAATAAACATTGTCAGTATTGTTCTTACCATCCAATGATATAGTTCCTTTTCCTTTGATCATACATGCTTTATCATCTCCAAATCTAACCAGACCCCCATCAAATTCTTGCAAATATAAAAAATTCGCTTTATCTCCAGTCATATGATGTGAACATCCACTGTGAATTACCCATTCATCCTTGTCTTCAATTTTAGCAGCAAGTTCCTTCTCTTCAAGTACATTCTCTTCCACTACCGGAACATCTTCCTTGATAACCAAGAACACACATTCCTTTCCATTTCTGGAACCACTAGTAGAGTCTTCTACCAGTTCATCATCAGAGTTAGTATACCTTCCTCATCTGCTATGTATCATGATTTGTCTTTGTTTTTCCTATACCTGTACTTATTCTGATATCCAGGGTTAGGCTTAAAAGATCTTCTAACTCTTTCTTCAAATCTTGAATTCCTTTCAGGAAATCTAGATGCAAAATGACCAATCTTATTACATGCAAAACATTTAAAAGGTGCATACAAAGATTTCCAATCTTGCTTACCAGTTGTTGATGCAAATGCATTGAAAGTAGGTTCAGTCTTCATATCTCCAAAAGGTCAAAATTCTTCAAGCTCAAAAGAAGATAATTTACCAACCAACATATCTATGATGACAGATGTATTAGCCATTGTTCTCAACTCATTAATAGTAGTAGCCTTCATTTTGTAAGTCGGTGGTAAGGCTCTTAGGACTTTAGAAACAATTCCCTTCTTCACTCAGAGTTCCACCACAACATTGAATTCCCATAACAATCTCATTTATCCTTTTCACGAATGCAGTAATCCTTTCATCTTCTTCCATCTTCGGGTTTTCATATCTCACTAGGAAACCATCAAGTTTAGAAATCTTCACTATAGGGTCACCTTTATTAAGAGTCTCCAACTTATCCGATATAGCCTTTCCAAATGATTTATCAGTTAATCTCATTATTTGTTGATCAGAAAGTGCACACAAGAGGGCTTATCTTGCTCTACAATCATTCTCAAACTCCTTCTCTAGGTTTGCTAGAGGAGGATTGCCAAATGCTTGATTATAAGGTATAACACCATTTTGTGTGATCTCCCAAATCTCCTTTCCAAGACATCTCAAATGAGTCTACATCTAAATCTTCCATACTGTGTAATTTGTTCCATCAAACCTAGGAATATCTCTCCAAAAGATAGCTTCAGATGAACTACATGAACTTGAACTATGAGATGCCATAGGATCTTCCTCAAGCGGTTAAGCTTTCCATAGAGAGGACCAAGGCTTTGATACCAATTGTTAGACAGTTCAAATAACCAGAAGGCAACTGAGAGGGGGGGTGAATCAGTTGTCATAGATTACCAGAACATTTAGCAATTAAAACTTTAATATCGGAACCCAAAACATTAATATTGGAATGCTTAAACCAAACACCAAAATAGTAGTTAAACCAATTAAGCATAAACAATAATCAGAGAATAAATACCATCCAAATGGCATCAAGATTTATACATGGAAAACCTGGTAAAGGGAAAAACCATGGTGGGAAGCCTACCCACAGTCAGATAATACTTTTGTAGTAAGTATGTGAATTATAATTGAGGGGCATGCACTTGCAGGAAGACCAACAATCTAAAGTGCACTTCTCATCACAAAAGGATTCTCACTGACTACATAGAAATCCGGATTACAATCTAGAGAAGTGATTGAACTACAAAGATAGCATCTCCTATGCCTGAGTATAGTTCTGGTTAAGCTCAATACCAAAGGACTAAATCCCCTTACATAAAACCAATTCAATCTCCAATTATCGACCAAATCTTATTCCTGAATGATATTACATTATTTGTACATTACATCCCTTGACCATAACCATGATGATCTACAATGAGATCTTACATCATATATATACAAATCCTCGACCATAAATAATCAGGTCGGCCACCAAATAACAAACCAAATACATAATTACAAAACATGTCGGCCTTAGACCAAACAAACAATATTTAACACAAAAGGCAGCCCAAAAACACATCGAGAGGTCCTATCCACATGTTTCATTAAGTCGGTTCATAACCTAGATCAACAGGGACCCAATATAGGTCCACACGCTAAAGAAATGATCTCCATCCACCAAGTCTCGAACATGATCACCATTAGCATCCTAAATCTCCACTAGAAGCTTCACCAACACCACTTATGCATATCATCAAAGATCTTCATCAATGCTCTATTAGTGAAACCCTCACCAATACCACAAGCCAAGCTTCCAAGAAAACAGGATAGCATTTGATCACCAGGCCAAAACCAACTTAATGAATATGAACATGAGTATCATTAACAAGACAATTCTATAAACAAACCATACCAGAGCATACCAGATCATGTCGGATCCAAACCAACCAGAAACCACTCATCCTACCAGGACTAGACGGGTGTCGGTAAAGCATCTTAAACAGCTAGTGTCAACATCAATGCAACACATAATCAATTCCTCCAAATGGCCAACATTAATGCATTATCATTTAAGATTAAGTCGGCTATTAGACAAATTTATATCAAGTTTTCAGTGATATTTCAAAGACTTAGAGCCCAATGGAGTAAGACACTGGTTTATGCTAGCAAATGTCATTAGGCTATCAATTTCTTGTCTATTTCACTTATGGTTTGTCATTAATCATTATAATCAAGACATATTTCCATGTTTTTATGTATGTTTGAGGTGTCCTATTATCTCATGATCCAAATAAGGTTGAGGATCACTAAATAATTTGCAATTCTTAAACATTCTCCCTGTTATTGAGCTAAAATATGAGATTATTTATTTTGTTTTTAGCATAATTCGTGAATGTGGCACAAAGATCACAAATTTACTAAGGGAATACCCTCCCGGGTCTTGCAAAGCCCAAAGTGTAGAATGATTTGCATATCCTTATCGCAGTTGGTCCAAGTCTGAAGGATATTGATAGTTGGAAGTGGCTTTCCATAGGTCTTTTAAGGAATCAACTCGGTTTCTACCTCCCGCAGTGTAAACCCATTTTCGGGCACCAACAAAAATGGTGACTCTGCTAGGGAATGAACTATGGAAAATCTCTGGTTAGAAAAGATTAGCTTGATATATAGTTGAGATTGTTCCATCTGAGTCACCAACAAAAATGGTGACTCTACTAGGGACTAATGCATAATTGCAGTCAGTCTTGTCATCCATTTGGGAAAATTGCATTGAATTTTCATAGTGTTTCTGTGATTCAACGGTTGAGCCTACAGTTTGGTGTTTCTGGCTCATGATTTTTTGTGTAAAAGGTGTTCTACATTTTGTGAGAAAAGACATTCTTGTTTGTGAGCAAGGTACTCCACAAATTTCTTTCAAATATTACCTAGTGTATTATTTGGTATCCCAAAGTGATTAGGGTGGTGACTCCGAGGTCTCTGCGCTAGTGCATATATTTTTTATTAATTCTAACAATTTTTTGAAGGATTTTGTTACTATTAGTAAAGAAAAGAACACCAAAGGTTACATGAGGTTGCATCCTAAAGAGAAGTTGGAAGAGCTTCATGGAGTTCCACAGAGAAATGGGACAAGAATATATGCATAAATTAGCAGCGCTCCCTCGTCATGGAAACCTAAGCATAAGAATGCAAGTAAGTCACATTCAAATCCTGTTCCTGAAGTTCATACATCATCTTCTAAAAGTTTTGAATCAGATAGTTTAGGATTTTCCAATTCCTTGCTTGATACACCTGTTCAAGAAGAGGTGCAACCACATAGAAAATAAGTTACTCAAGCTCAATATTCAGAAAAGAAGAGAGGTTGGAGTAGAAGTATAAGTCACCAAAGTGAAAATGCAATTGGTGTACCTCCTCCTCTGGGTCTCACAACAGATTTTTATTGTGGTTATGAGTCAATTCAAGAACAAGGTAATGTGAACTTAATTGATTTAGATGATACTTCTTGATCTTAGATAACTTTACTAGATCCGGAAGAAGTTTTTGGAGACAGACACATTAAGAAGGGAACTCTAGGAACAAAGAAATTTGAGAAACAAGTGAGAAAAAGAAAAGGAATTTGAATTCATTAGAGCTGTAATAGAAAGAGATAGTCTAATACAATAATTGACAACACTCAAAGCATTGACTCTAGAAAATGTTAAGCCTAGTGTTTTTTATTAAGAGAAATCGGGTTTTAAGGGACCTGAAACCCACTTACACAATGAGAAGATAAGAATGAAAGAAACTAGAGAGAACAAGACATAGAAAGAAAAGCTATAAAAGACCAGCAGAGAAAACAACATCTAAGGAGAAGGATAGCAAAAAGCCAGTGAGAGATTGGCAAACAAAGATTAGTATTACATTTCAGATAAAAACTTTTATAGACTCTTCCCCGTCCTTAACCAGCATCATCATAGCCTTAGCATCTTCTCTCAAGTCTTTGTTCTCCTACTTCTAATGAGTGTCTTTAGTCTTCATCTCTAGATCGTTGGTAGTCTACCTTGTTCTTCGTCTGGAGGAATGAGGAGAAGAGTTGGAGATTGGCGCATCATCAATGATCACCATCTCTTTGTTCTATTGGTTCTTCTCCAGACAATCAACCAAGGTGTTCAAATTTTTAGATGAGACCTTGAAAACCTCAAGGCTATGATTCATAAATTTCTTCAAGGCCTTCTCAGTTTTAGTAATCTAGTTGATAATAATTTCATTATCAACCTCAACCTTATCTTTGACGATTCTGATCACAACTTCAAGATGCTTCAAGTCTCCCTTAATCATTTCTTTTTCTGGCCAGTCTTGCATTTCAATTTCATCATCTGCCTCACTGGTGTCTACCTCTACATCCTCTTTCCTAGTATTGGTATCCTTAATCAAATTTTGAATCTTATAATCCAAATCTCTTTTTTTGTTCTGAATACTGGAAATATTTTCAATTACCCATTTCTGGAAATTGAAAAATTCTAGAGTGTTATTTCTGACAGCGTTCAAAATGGAGTTCGTCATTTCCATACCCTGCATAGAGCTCACAAACTTAGGATTAACTTCCTCCGTGGTATGTTGAGCTACATTCCTGCTATCCAAAACAATAGGGTTTGAATCATTCTCTTCAACATACACTTTTCTATGCACCTCCTCCTCTTCTCCCGCAGCCTCTTTCTTCTCACTCTCTGCTTCATCATCAGTCACCTTCCCATGTTCTTCCTTTGAACCAGCATTCACATCTGTGTCCTCTTTATCTCCATCACCAACCCTCCCTTTCTTATGAAGAGGAATTTTAGATGAATCATCATCAAACTCATAACCATCATGACCATCTGAAATATGGGCATTTTCCACCAAAGGATCTTCCTTATTAACCCTAGCTTTTTTCTTCAAATGCTCATAAATAAGTAGAATGCGACCTTGGTGAGCTATGGGATAGGATTTGGGTTTTTTGCATGGTTAGCCAAGCTTTCATTCAGGGATGAAGCTAAATAGAAAGGCAAAGAGATCTTAAAACCATGGCGGAAATGGTTTAGAATAGCAAAATGATAATTATAAACCTTCGTAAACCTACCATCAACTGTTAAGAATTCCATCAAAAACCTTAACATCTTCTACCAAAAGGACTTTACCTAATGAGGGAGGTAATAAGATACATTGTCCTTCTTGGCGAGTCGAACCCTCTCTTCATCACTTTTAGGGAAGTTCTTAATGGCTTCCCTCGCAAACTTTTGATCTCTGTAAAACTTGGTACCTTCCTTCTATAAACCAGTAACTTCCACCACCAAATCCTCATTGATCTTCCAAGTCTCCCTGAACAAAGTGACTTTGTTATTGTTCCATCCCTTGGCAAAACCTTGAGACACCAAATTTTTACTACCATGCAATTTTTCCATGTAGTCTGTAAAACCATGTCTATGCAGCCTCCGCCAAACATTCCATTCGCTTTTCCAATTATCACAGTCAAAGGGCCCATTCTAATTAAGATTACCTCCCATGTTGTAATTCAAGTCGAGGCCTTCAACAAAACACAAGTTACTCAAAACTGAAAACTAGGACTTAAGCGCAGACTCTTGAACAGAATGTTGGGCTCGAAAAACAGGGTAATATCCTTGATTTTGAAGAGGTATTTAATAATAGTCACAATGAACCAACACTTATTATGATAAGCCCCATCACACCAGTGATCATAATCACAATGCCTAAAAATGACCATCAGCTGACACTTCACATAACTCCAATCTTTGTCTTTGATATCTGGACCTAGAAAAATAATGATAAACTTAACTTGAACCATGGACATGATCAAATAATAATTGCGCCTAGACATCCTTTTTACAAGAGGCTTCTCCGATATATTTAGTGTCCTCGTCTAAATAAACCCCCTCATTAGCTAATAGGCCAGCAACCTTGTTACCTTCCCTTAGAGTATGGGAAATTAAAACACTATCGTAGTCATCTAATAATTTTTTAGCACTTTCAATGATATTGTAAATGTTCCAAGAGGGAGAACAAGTGCCTTTGATAGCCTGAATAATATTGAGAGAGTCCCCTTCCAGCCATATTTTTTAAATTTAAAACCCTGAGAAAGTTGGAGGCATTTTAACATTGCCTGAGCTTTAGCAACATGATTGTTTTGAACTCCAAAGGGAGAGGCAATAGCAGCAACACAAACACCATGAGTATTTCTGATGATTCCTCCCCCTCCTGACTTCCTAGGATTGCCTTTGGCTGCCCCATCAAAATTCACCTTAACCCAATCATGAAAGGGAAATCTCCAAACAAAATTTTCTCTCCTACTCTTAATGTCAGATTTGCAAATCTTGTGATTCAAATTCCATTTGGTGAGGATACCTTTCTTATTATCATTCATATTAATATAACTCCACTGCTTTTTATTTTTGTGAAGATTGTTTATGTTTTCTTTAATTGCCCTGCAAATCTTTTCAAAAACCACCTGAGATGTACACTTAGCCTCCCTAAAAATTATGTTATTTCTCTCCTTCCAGATATACGAACAGGTCATAGGAAGGATAAAGGACCAGGGGGTCTTGATGAGAGGAAATTTGGTGGGAAAGATCCATTACCAAATGACTTCCTTGATACTGTTATACATAACCCATTCAACTTTCCATTGTATCCAAAATTTACTCCAGATTTCCCAGGTAAAAGAGAAATGGATAAATAAATGATCCATAGAGTTTGTCTCTTTCTAACATAACTCCCACCTATTAGGAAACATGAAACCTCTACGAGCCAAGTTATCAATGGTGAGAATCTTGTTGTGAGTTGCAAGACAAAAAAATATGTTAACTTTAGGAATGAGGAATCTATTCCAGATTTTAGTCCATATTGGGTTGTTGACCTGAGTAATAGTTTTTTTATAAGCACATGCAATAGTGAAGTTACCACTAGGATTTCTCTTCCAAAGAAACACATCATCAAAGTCTTTACTAATAGAAAAGGACAGCAGATCTTGCTGAAGCAGCAAAAACCCAACATAAATAGCATCAAGCCTCACCCATTTATTCACCTTCTAGTAATTACAAACCATAAACCCATACATTCTTTTGCATTCATCAATGAATTGGCTGCAATCCTAATTAAAGAGAGGTTCATCTTTAATCCAAACATCCTCCTAGAACCTGATTTTGTCATCTTTGCCAAGGACCCATCTAGCTCCATCTTTAGCAACTTTTATTGACTTGGTTATACTATTCAATATGAAAGACCCAACAGTGATATCTTCAGAGTAGAGAAGAGAATGAAGTGGTTGGTTATGAATATATTTATCAAACCTCACCCGACTCCAATCTTTCTTAATGCCATAAGCCCTCCATATCTGTTTAGCAAGCAAATCTTTGTTAAAAGTTTTAAGAAATTTAATACCTAAACCCCCCTTGCACTTAGGATTATACACTTTGTCTTAGGCAACCAAGGCTATCCTTTTTTGTCTTCTACCTCTGACCAAAGAAATCTTTTCTGAATCCTCTCTAAAGCTTCAGCAAATTTAGCTGGTATACTAAACAAGCTAAGAGCATAGACAGGAAGATTCTGAAGAGTGGCTTGAAGAAGCTGAAGCTTACTAGCTTAAGATAGCATAGATCCTTTCCAACCTGCCAATTTCTTGTTGTGTTTGTCAATTAAAAAGTTCCAGAAGGAGTTTGGGGGAACCAAACCTAGAGGGAGACCCAAATAAGTGGAGGGGAGCATCTCCACCTTACAACCAATGATGTTAGCAATTCTCTATTGCCTCATAATAGGGGTATTTATGAAATTAATAGCTGACTTCTCCCAATTAACTTGTTGACCAGTCGCCAAAAAATAAGAGGTAAGAGCACCTTTGAAGGCAGCAGCCTCACCAACAGAAGAATATCCCATTAAAATTGTGTCATCAACAAACTGTTGATGAGTACATGACACATTAGCAAAGGAGGGTTGTAATCCTTTGATGGTTTTATTCACTTTCATTTTTTGAATCAGTCTGCTCATACTCTCTGACAAGATTGTAAAAAGAATAGGAGAAATAGGGTCTCCTTGCTTGAGTCCCCTAGAAGATTTAAAAAATTTGGACGGAGACCCATTAATAAGAATAGAAAAATTTGGGGTAGATATCAGTTCTCTTGTAACTTTAATTACCTTCTCATCTAATCCAAAGGCCTCCATAATCCTGAAAAGAACTTGTCATTCCACTCTATCATAGGCTTTTGCTAGATCCAATTTTATCAGGAACCCTTCTTTGTTAGTAGCATTAAGAGAATGTATATGAGAATAATAGAATCCAAAATCTGCCTACCAGGGACAAATCCTTTTTGCTCCTCAGAGATGACAAAGGGGAGAACAACCAAAAGTCTAGAAGTCATGGCTTTAGAAATAATCTTATAAAAGGAATTACAAAGACTTATTAGCCTAAACTTTCCCATAGAGTCAGCCCCAGCCACCTTATGAATTAGAGCAATTAAAGTAGAATTGATTTCCTTAAGGATTCTTCTAGACCCAAAGAATTCTTTGACAGCATTGACCGTATCTTTCCCAACAATATGCCAATATTCCTGAAAGAAGAACATGGGAAAACCATCTGGGCCCAAAGCCTTATCCCCTTAAAAAGAAATAACAACTTTTTTAATTTCATCAACAGTAGGGATAGCAGATAAAGTCTCATTCTGGTGAGGTTCAATAATCTTGGGAATATTATCAACCAGGTCTTGTTGCTTAGCAATGTCAATATCCCTACTACCAGTGAGGAGATTAGAGAAGAACCTAACTGCTTCATCCCCAATGTCATCATCTTTAAGAAGAATTTTGTCATCAGCAATTAATCTAGATATGTTGTTGGTAGCTTTATGTTTCATGGAAGTCATGTGAAAGAATTTAGTGTTTCTATCCCCAGCTTCCAACCAAATAGCCCTAGATCTCTGTCTCCAGTAGATTTATTCCTTGGATATAGTGTTATGAAGTTTGGCTAGAATATCATCTTCCTTAGCCTTGGGATACTTATTATAACCATCTTTTTGAATAGAGTTTTGGATCTGTTCTAATTCCTCCTTCAGCTTTTTTTTTATTCAAAAATATCTCCAAAAACCATCTTATTCCAGATCTTGATGTTATCTTTGATATTTCTTAATTTTTTAGCAACTTTGTACATGGCAGATCCATCCACATTAATATTCCACCAATTGGCAATGGATTTTTCC
The DNA here is from genome assembly GCF_030272615.1 of Cryptomeria japonica. NCBI lineage: Eukaryota > Viridiplantae > Streptophyta > Pinopsida > Cupressales > Cupressaceae > Cryptomeria > Cryptomeria japonica. The sequence continues at coordinate 314,108,661 of NC_081409.1, read as the reverse complement.
AAAGAATGGTGTGATATCCACATTTTCTCAAACCAAAAAGGAAAACAATGTTTTCTCTTAACAAACTTAGCAACAAAAGAAATGGGATAATGATCTGAGCCAATTGTGTTGATGACAAACAAAGAACATCTATGTGTAAGGATCCAGTCATGAGTGATAAGGGATCTATCAAGCCTTACCTGAATGAGGTCTCCTCCATCCCTTCGATTAGACCAAGTGTAGGAAGCTCCAGTAAGATCAACATCAATCAAGGCATTGGCATTGATGAAGTTCATCAGGTCAGTCCTGCTATCCAGTTGAGATTGAGTTCCTCCAAATTTGTCAATTCCTTACAACGGGGTATTGAAATCTCCCATCAATAGCCAACTATCCTGAGAAAAAAACCTTCTTTTCTATTGGATTTTGTCCCAAACTTTACTCCTAGCAGCTTTGGAATTTGGGGCATAAATTTTGGTAACCACCCATTCCTTTCCTTTAGTAATACTTTTTACTTTCATAGAGATAATATTACCATCTTCATCTATCATATCTTCATCAATAGTTTTCTTGTTCCTGAATATAACCACCCCACCTGATGCCCCATTCGAGCTACTACCACAAACTCCTCCCTGTTTGAACAATTTTAAATTTTCAACTTTTTCCTTACTCATTTTGGTTTTCTAAACCAGGATGATATTCGGCTTTTGATCTCTAATAAGATTCCGTAAAGCATCTTATTTATGGAGACCATTTAGGCCTCGAATGTTCCAGGAAATTAACTTCATTTGGAAACCTAGGATTAGGATTCCTGAATGGTTCACCACCTTCCATTAGCTATGTTTTGTTTTCTCTCCTAGTCCATGTGCCACTTCATGGGTTTACGTCCCTGTGGAGATTTGGAAAGACCAATATCCGCCTTAGATCTGGTCCCAGTTTTAACCCCATTAGAGCATCATGTCTTTGTATTTTTCTTTTTTCCCACCCCTATTATCTCTTCATCATCTTCATCTTTGTGAGAAGATTGCTTATTATTCCACGGTTCTCCAACTTTCTGAGAGGAGGTGGGCGACTCAGTTCCAGCACTCTGAAATAGAGAATTTAGGTTAACCTGAGGTGATCTAAACTTATTCTTTTTTTCAATAATAACTTTTGGTCCTTCAAAGTCATTTGGACAAGCTTTATTACTTTTCATTACTAAAACTTGAAGGGCCTCATATTGGGATTCATTAATCTTTTCAATCTCACCCTCTTCGAGAATTTCTTCTATGGTTACATTCTCTTCCTCCTGAGTCTATAAAACTTCAAATATATTGACTGTTTTGATCTCAATTCCACTATTTTCATTCTTTTTATCTTCCTTCTGAAGACTAACCTTGAAAGGACTAGCTTTCCTATCATCTTTTGCTATATCTTTTAGGTTACTAGGAATTCCACTTCCTCCTTCCACTCTACTATCCTCCTTTTTGTTAGTCTTCTCTTTCCATAGCTGTTTAACAGGATTGTTATGCTTCTGGGCCTTTTTGGGGTTAGTTGGGCAAGCCTTAGCCCAATGTAAAACTTTCTTACAAGAGAAACACACAAAGGGGAGGGACTCAAACTCTATGGTTTGTTCCCACATCCCAAGTTTGGAGTTTATTTCAATAGAATTGGGAAGATCCATATTCTGAGAAATATTGACACAAATCCTTGCATACACCAATCTCTTTCATGTTTCTATCATAGGATCTATAGCTACAAGCTCCCCAAAGGAGTTAGCAATACCTGAGAAAACATCCTCCAACCAGAATTCAAGCAGCAAACCAGGCAGCCTCACCCAGACCGGAGCAGATTCAAAAAAGGAGTCATTGAGTTCCATATTTGGAGACCATTTCCTTAGTTGATATTTACCATACATCCATGGTCCACCACTCAAGGCCATTTTTAGATCTTCCCAACAAGAGAAGGAGAAAACAAAAAAAACCCTTGACAGGGCAGAAATATCAACCTAACCTTTCAGCCTCCATTTTCTCTTAACAAAAGACCTAACATCCTCAATATTGGGTCGTGGTCCAACAAATTTTCCCACTAGAGAGAAAGCCATTAGAGATATACTATGATAGATAACCACATCTAGTACTGCAATAACAAATTTGCCTTTTTTTTTATCAGAAATGTTTTCCACAGAGGGGAAGGACGATTTATCGGTGGGTTTGTTTGCAAAAAGATGGTTTCAGGGTTTGAGAGCCTTCACCTCTATCATCTTTTCCAAGTCAACGTTAATGATCTCGGGACCCGATTTTGAAGAATCTTCATTATTTTTACGGTCAGGAGGAGGGTCCTGATGCCATGGGTCCCCATCCTATCTCCCATCCACATCATCCACCATAGATCCCATAGGTTGTCCTTGAGCTACAAAGGCAGCAAAACAAGAGGAACCAACTGCTTTGTTCCCTCCATTCACAGAATTCAAATTTCCCTCTAGCTGTGTTGTTCCCTCCATCCAAATTTCCCTCTAGTTGAAAAAAATAAAAATAAAATAAAATAAGTTAAATAAATAAATAAAAATTAAAAAAATTTAAAAAAAAATAAAAAATGAGGGTCATGTTCTAAGAGATATTTTAGATAAAAAAATCTAAAAACATTACAAAACAAAAGGATAAGAGTAATGTGGACAACCAAAGGTTAGTAGATTCTAGTCAGCCAAGTGCTTGGATTCCTAAATTAGATCTGGATAAAGGAAAACAAAATGTATATGGTATTGAGATAGATGATAAAAGATTTTCAACTATCCCAGATCTGAGTCAAGAATTATCCCAAGTTGACATTGAGATAGAAAGAGCTAGGATTGAAAATGAAACTCTTGCAAAAGAGTTGAAGAGAATTGAGATGGAAGCTTCAAGTGTAGAAATGAAGAGAAAGATTGATTTTCTTAAGGTGTCAACATTGAATAGTGTTTCATTTGATGTCAGACCATCTAAAACTCAGGCTATTTCTAGAATGGTTTCTAAAGCAACACCAAATGTCAATACAAATACTCCTGCCCAAAATGTTCAGAATACCCAGAATACTAGAGCTACAATTATTAGGCAGGGAAGTCAAGTGGCTAATCAAAGCATTAGTCAGCCCCAACTTTCTAAAGATTTTAATACTACTGTTGGGGTTAACACTAGAACAAATACCATTGCGACTAATACTAGGAAGGCCTATTCATCTAGAAAGATATAGGCAGTTGCATTTCAATGGGATCCCAAGATCCTAATGCAATCCCAAATGACTTAAAGGATAAATTCAGTAAGTTTCTAGGGAATAATGCTAATACTGGTGAGGAATATCTAAGGGTATTCACTGATAAGTTAAATTACTATGAAGTGGAGCGTGAGGATGGTGTCATGAAACTATCTGTGCAATCTGTGACAGAGGATGCTAGGGATTGGTATAGAGGGTTGCCAATTGCAAGTATCAACTCTTGGGAAGAATTTGAGAGGTGTTTCAAAGAGAACTATGGTGATAAAATGAATGCAAGCTTCATGTTAAATAAGTTTAATAACATCAAGAAGTCATTAAATGAGGATGTGGCTGATTTTAATATTAGGTTTCAAAAGGCCATGCATAAGTTGTTTTAGGTTTTAAGATTGGATGATAATGTTTGTTTGGCCACATATATGAATGCATTTGATGAAAAAGTGGCATACATCCATAGAGATAAATATCCTCAAACTCTTAGAGATGTTTTTAGGATAGCTACTAATGTTTAAGGGAATAGAAGAGCTTCAAGTAAGCTTGGAAGAAGAGATGATACTAGATTTTCTAAGAGTGCAAAGGACAAAGTTGAAAACTCTTTAGGGTCAAAACCTAAAGAGGAAGAAAAATGGGATAAGGTACTTAATACCTTGAAGGATTTAAATTTGACTGTGGAAAAGAATGATAAGGGTCTTGTACACGCAAAACCATAGTTTAATAAATTTAATAGACAACCAATATTGTATATGATTATCCTTACAACACAAATTGGAAGGATGGAAAACTAGTTCAGTAGCAAAAGAATAAGTAGGAGCATCAAACTCCTGATCCATTACAAAAACACACAGTGAATGTTGTTGAGGATACACCTTAGTGTGTTGCTTGTCAATCACCCCACTCACCTGAATATTGTGTTGTTGCACAATTTATTTCTGCCAAAGATGAGTTACATGAAGAAGGAGAAGGAACCTTTGAGGATGATAATGTTGATTATTTCATGACTACTTCTTACCTTGGAGAGACAAAATATTTTTTTGATATCAAGACTCAAGATCTGGATATAGATCACCAGAGGAAGATAACATAATCATACCATCAACAAGTTTTTTCTGATGTTGAGTTATGTGTTGATGATCGAATGTGTAATGTTGAATAAGGAGAGAGTTTCTTATCCTTGAGAAGACCTTTAGATGAACAGATTGCCTGAATAACAGCTGCCATGGTAGCTTAGGTTAAAAGAAATTATTAGTTGAGAAATGGAATAGTCAGTGAAGACCAAGGCAAACCTTCTAGTTTATTTATTAAAAATTTGAAAAATAAATACGAGGAGGTCAAGAAGAAGGATTGGGTTAAGAAAGATGGAATTATAAAACCCAGTGAGAAAAATATTTCACCTAAGGTGAAGATAAAGATGGTTGAAAAATCTGCTTCGCCTATTGAAGAAGATGTGAAGAAAACACAAAATGTTAAAACAAACAAACCAAGGAAACCTGAAGAAAAATCATGTATGTCTCTTGAATTGCCAGTTTACACACCTGTTGATATGCTTCAGTTGCTTTCTCAAATTATCGTTAAGGTTCCTTTACAAGAAATGCGAAGAATTGAAGAGCATAAAGAGAAAGCCATGGCGTGGGTCAAGGGTGTTTCTTTTTCTAATAAGATTGAACATGAGAATGTTTCTCATAATGTAAAGGAATGAGTAAATAAGATTGAAACTAAGCATAAAGAGCTAGAGGGAATGGTTTCTCAGATTTCCCAAATTTATCTTGAAGACACATTAGATGAGAGCCTTAAAAGTGTGGACCCTTTCTTTTTAAGTGTTATCATAAATGGAGGAGTCCTAAAAAATTATATGATTGATTTCGGGGCTTCAAACAATGTCATGCTAGTGGGAATAATGCAATCCATGGGTTTAAAAGTAGATACTCCTCAAGGTAGATGTTGTGCTATGGATTCAAGAGAAGTGTCTGTGATAGGTACTATAAGGGCACTGCCTTATAAACTTGATGCTTTCCCTCAAAAGGAGCTAACCATGAGTGTCCTAGTTGTAGATTTCCCACCTCATTATGGGATGTTGTTATCAAGAAAGTGGAGTGCCTCTATGGGTGGAAGTTTGCAGATGTGATTTATCTTATGCTACTTATTGTATTGATGGAAAAAATGTAAAGATTGAAAGGGAGGCAAGAGTACCATATATGACTATACATGAAAAAGACTCTAATTGAGATCTGACATGTTTTGTAGATACATATATTAATGCATTCTGAGTTGAGGATTCTTCGCAAAAGGAAAAAGGACAACCTACACCATTGGATGAGGAAGTAGAGAAAGCATCAAGAGATGATGATTTATGGACAATGTATTTTGATGGAGCTAGCTCAAAGGAAGGCTCAAATGTAGGCGTATTTTTCATTTCACCCAGTGGAGAAACTTTTAAATTTTCTTTTACTCTATCTTTAACATGCATAAATAATGTGGCAGAATATGAAGCATTGCTTCTAGGTTTAAAATTAGCTAAAAACCATTGGATAAGGAATCTCAAAGTCATTGGAGATTTTGAATTAGTCATATCCCAAGTCAAATATAAGTATGCATCAAAGAACAGAAGGATGAAGCAATATAGGAATGTTGTATGGGATCAAATTGAGAATTTTGATGCATTTGGCATTGACAGGAAGGAAAGAAGCCATAATAGAATGGTGGACCTACTGGCCAATATAACCTTAAGGCCAGAGGATATTAATTATTCCAGAATATCAAAGGTTGAAGTTCAAACCAGGCCTTCGGTGCCTGATAACATTGAAAGTTGGCAGGTTTTCAATGATGACGATGATATTTTAAGGTTATTGACTTGTGTATAGCAATGTGAAAATGAAGAGATTGATTTTGGTACCTTTGTACAAACAGAGGATGGAAAAGAGACAATCTTTGGGAAGGAGGTGATTCAATTGAAGACAAAAAAAATTCTCAGAGGATTGGTTGTTTTAGAAAGGGTGTTTGATAGTCAAGATAAGGCCAAGGTTTCTACCACTGCTCCACACCTAAGAATTTAGAGGAAGTTAATCTTGGGACAAAAGGAACCCCAAGGAAGGTGTATATTGGAAAGAAAATGTCACCCAAGGTAAGAAAAAATGTTGATTGATTTGTTAAGGAAATATAAACACATATTTTCTTGGTCATATGATGACTTGAAAGCTTATAGGGAGGATTTATTTCAACATGAAATTCCTTTGAAGGAAAATACTAAGCCCTTTAGACAGAAGCAGAGACCTATTAATCCAACATTAGCACCCAAGATGCAAGAAGAATTAGTTAAGCTAAGGGATCTGGAATCATAAAACCCATTAGATACTCATCATGAGTGTCTAGCTTGGTACCTATGAGAAAAAAGAATGGAGATATCAGATTGTGTGTTGATTTTAGGAATTTGAATATATCTTCGTTGAAAGATAACTATTCATTACCTAATATGGAAGCATAGTTGCAAAGGGTCACAAGTTGTGAGCTTTTGTCTATGATGGATGGATTTTTAGGTTATAACCAGGTAATGGTTAAGGAGTCAGAGCGATACAAAATAGCATTTACTACACCTTGGGGGACTTATGTCTATGTAAGGATACCTTTTGGTTTAACAAATGTAGGAGCAACATTTCAAAGAGAAATGGATGTTGCATTTTCTGATATTATAAATATTTTCTTGGTTGTATATCAAGATGATTTAACAACATATTCTAGGAAAGAAGATGATCATTGTGGTCATCTTGACCAAATTTTCAATAGGGCATTTGGGGTAATTGAAGGTAAGTTGTTGGGTCATATTGTTTCAAGGGATGGTGTAAGAATTGACCCAGAGAGGGTAGCAGCAATCGACAAAGTCCCTCAACCCAAGACAGTGAAAGGTATTCAATCATTCTTTGGGAAAATCAATTTTCTCAAAAGGATTGTCACTAACTTTGCTGAAATCTATAGACCCATTTCCAAGATGTTGAAAAGAGGTCCAAAGTTAGAATGGGAAGGAGAGACAACCAAGGCATTTTTGAAAATTAAGCAAGCCATTAAAAATGCACCTATTTTGAAAATATGTGATTATGGAAAACCTATGCAAATATTCTCATTTGCATCTTTTCATACTGTTGTTGTTGTCCTGTTGCAAAAGAATTTAGAGGGTTTTGAACAACCCATAGCATTTTTTAGTAAGTCCTTGCAGGCTGCAGAGTTGAAGTATGATTTAAATGAGAAACAGGCTTATGCACTAGTAAAGGCAGTAAAAGATTTTAGGAGTTACCTGATGGGAGCAACAGTGGTTGCATATGTGCCTAGTGCTACAATCAAAGACATTTTCACTTAGCAAGAAGTATTTGGAAGGAGATGCAAGTGGATAAATAGGATCCAAGAATTCAACATTGACATCCAAATCACTAAATTAGTGAGAGGACTAGGATTGACCAAATTAATGGCTTGAAGTAATTTGGATGCAAATCAAATAAATATTATAGAGGAGGAACATGGAGCTTATGTCTATAATATGGATGGTTGTGAGTGGTATGATGATATCATATACTACTTGTAGAAGATGAAATGTCCTAAAGATATGGCTAAAAATAAAAAGAGTACATTGAAATTTCATGCTATAAAATATTCCATTGTCAATGGAAAACTTTAGTGGAGGAACAGTGATGGTGTCATGTTAAAATGTGTTGACCAGGACCAGGATCAGAAGTTATTGTCTGAATTGCATGGTGGAGTTTGCGGAGGGCATTATATGGCCAAGACAACTGCAAACGAGATATTAAGGGTTGGATTTTTGTGGCCAACAATTTTCAAGGATGCATATCACTTAGTCAGAAGATGTGATCCATGCCAAAGGTTTGCAAGAAAATTACAATTTTTAGGAAATCTGACATTGAAACTGTAGCATCGTAAATTGTACGCACTTGCTAGGGTGGTACAATTTCACACCTAGTTTAGCACCCGCCTTGGCGCATTTTGCATTTTGCATTGCATTTCCCCTTTAGCACTTAATTAATTAAAGTAATTAGGTCTAAGGTTCTATTTCATCATCTTCCACATCATAAAGTTGGGCCCTTTCATTAAAGTGTGCCCCTTTCATTTTATTCCTCCAATACATCATTTAATCAAAAACCCTAATTAGGTCCTATTTTGAACTTGGGGGCTTGATTTCGGGGGTCAAAACATCTTGAAATTAGCTGTAACTTCGGGATTCTCTCTAAAATCATCATATTCGACGGCCCTGAAAATTTGGTGAAAAGTTGGCGAGACCATGGCGCCCGGAGTGCACACGGTCCCGAACATTTTTCTCAAAATTTTAGGAGTGCGATCCAATCATAAAATAAAGCTTAACCCCAAGAAATTGGTGGGAGATTCAATCTCTAGGTCGGCCAAAAGTTGAAATTAAGACCTAGGGTTTCATATATAAAAGCTCTCTTTCTTCATTTGAAAGGACCAGGATTTTGGTTTCAAGGGCTTTCTATGCAGCGAAAGAGCATATCTTTGAAGATTTCAACAACATTCAAACATCCATCCATCAAGCATCTATCAATTTCATTCATCCATTTAGGGCTTTGAAGGCATTGAAGAACAATAAGGGATCACCGACTGAAGATGGTTTGTACCCCTCCCTTGGGGTTGGGTATGATTTCATGTTGTTTTCATGTCTTTGCATAGGCCTCATTATATCACTTGTATTCATGCTTTAGATCTCTTTACATCTTGATTTGGAGCATTTACATTATCATTTGCAAGCAATTAGGGTTTACTTTCTAGGTTGCTCTAGTTTTCTTACTTGCATTTTAGGATCTTGCACACACACAAGGTCTGCACACACATTACTTTTACAATACAACTTGGCTATTCGTGGAGGTGGAAATCACCAAAGTGGGGGTTTGACTAAGGCAAAACCCTATATAGCCACCCACCATACCTTTTCAGATATAAGTGCAGGTTTCGGGATTCGAAGGACGCCACAAGTTGCAGATTCGACGGAAGCAGATGGAGACTGAACTTCACACCAAATTGCAGAGAAAAAGACCAGGACAGGGGCGTGGGGTGCCCTGGTCCTACCAGGACAGGGGTGTTGGGTGCCCTGGTCCCTGGGACAGGGGCGTTGGGCACCCTGGTCCTTCTGTCAGACAGCAGTTTCAGCATTTTTCTGACAGCTTTTCAGGTCGCAAAACAACAGTTTCAGGTGCAGAATCAGGACAGTGGTGCCCGCGCCCCCATCCCAAACATTTTCAGTCAGATTTTAACACCAGGTACGCATTTACATTCTTGTCTTGTCCTTGTGTTTACAGCTTTCCATTGTTTAAGTTCAATTCTGCAATCTTGTTATTAGTTCATACTTGCACTTTGGGGTTAGGGATTGAACTGGCATCATTTTATCTATCATTTGCAACAAAGGAATAGAAATCCTAATAGGTAGCCTATGCTCTCTCTTCCACAAAAAGAAGTAGCCAATTGTGTGATACCTCTAGGCTCTTTCGTATTCCACAAGTGTGTGATTGAAAGTGAGATTAGGGCATGTTTGCTTAGTGTCACTTTTTCCCCCACACATTTTGGTGAACCCGACGTGAAATTCCAATCTTCTTTAATTCTTATTTATGTTTTCAAATTTGAGTGTTTATTCTATTTTAAAATCAAATTTGTACTTACAAGTTTTAATTTCTTACAAGATTCAAAAAAATTTAGAGGAAATTTTTGCTAAAACCCTAATTTTTCAATTCAAAGTTGAACTTGTGGATAGCTTAATTGGGATCAATAATTTCAAATCTGATTTAGGAACTCATTTGAATCATAAATTTCATTTTCTAAATCTACATTCTAAGTTCTTTCATTGGTTAAAATTAAACATTTCCTTCTATTTTGCATGTGTTGTCATTTGAAAGAGGAAAATTGTTGTCATGATGCATTCATTTCATAGATGTGATAATCGGTTAGCTTCCCTTGTTTCAATTTTTCCTTCTCCTAAAGAAACTCCCCCCATCTATAATGACATTTTAGTGCTTAAAAGAGTTGCTACCAATCCCTTTGAGACTCTCCCATGCTCTAAGGATGAAGACTTTAAGAGTGATCTTGACAATTCTCCTAAAATGTGCCCTTCCTATTTAGCTATCCTAGAGGAAGAGAATGATATCATAAACACCTTTCTTAATGTTACTTCATCTTCCCTACATGATGCCTTTCTAAGTGAAAAGGTATTGATGGACATTGACTTATTTTCTCCTAAAGTTGGTCCTTCCAATGGGGGCATGTTAGTGCGACAAGAGGTTATGAACACTTCTTTTAAAGATCTCCTTCCTAAGCATGAATCTTTGGAGAAATATGTCCATGTTCCTCCTAAAAAACACTCCCTTCATGAGGATCCTTTTGTGCAAGAAGATGACATGATCCCTACATTTCCTAGTGATGGCATTTCCTTTTCCAACAAAATTCCCACTAGAGATGACGAATTAATGATAAATGCTTACCCTTCTCCTAAAGTTTGTCTTACCCATAAGCATCCCTTAGAGAAAGAAGATGAAATAATAAGCAATTTCCTTAATTCTCTCTCCCCTAAAGATCATATTGAACATATTTTGAGGAAAGAGGATGAGTTTAACACATCTATTGATCCTCTCCCTCCTAAGAATGATGAATTAATAAACAATGTTATCTCCTCTCCCGAAATTGACAATACTTCAAACATTCCTTTCAACAACTTCACTATTTGGGATGAACCATTAGAAGAAGGTGTAGATTATTCTCTTCCCCATGAGAGAACCCTAGCCAAAGGGGATGAAATTAAGATTGAAAACTCCCTTGATAGTTTCTCACCTTCCTTGAATCTCAATCATTCTCCCTCTAAAAATAAAGCATCTCCCTCTCCTCAACTTGGTTCTACTCATAAGGAAATCCTAGTTCAAGGCAAGATGGTTAACATCTCTTTCAAAGATCTCCCTCTCAAAAGTGAGACTTTAGAGAGTAATGTTGATCCTTCTCCTAGAGAGTTTATTCCCCATGTAGATCCTTTGATGATAGAGGATGATATGACCTTTCCTAGTATTACTCTTCCTACTAGAACATCAATGCCTACCCCTTGTCTCTCTGCTAAAATTGATTTAATCCGTGATAAGATTTTAGTGCAAGAGAAGACTATCAATAATTCTTCCAACACTTTTGTTCATTCCTCTAAACCTTCCTCAATCAATTTGATACATGTAAATGAAACACCTAACAAACCTCTCTACACTGTCCAAGGTGCTTGTCCTTCTCAAAATTCTCAACCTTTAAATAAGCCTATCTTAGTGGTTCAAGGTGGTTATGCTAATGATTCTTTTTGCACTCCTAAGAAACCTATTATTACTGTGCAAGGAGGTTATTCTACTAAGAGCCCTTATGAGTATGCTAAGCAACTGACTAGAGAGAGTTATAATGCGGTTGCTCATACCTATAATACTAGAAATAATAGGCAGCCTAATCCTCCTCTTGTTACTCCAGTTTCTCTTCCTAATCCTCAACCAATTCTTCCACAAGCTCCACGTATTTCACAAGTTCTTGGTAAGGAATATGATCTCATAGAACAACTTAAAGCTACCCCTGCTAAGATATCCCTTTGGGATTTGATCCAAACTTCTTCCGCTCATTATGGAATGTTACAAGATGCCTTGAAAGATTTGAATGTTCCTCCACCTAATACATCTAGTAATATAGTGTCTTTGGTTAACTCTGTGATGAATCCTAAAGCTCAAATTGTGTTTACTCAAGATGAGTTGCCTACTAGTGAAATTCAACATCAATATGATCCCTTGATGATTGTGGTTATCATAAATGACACTACTATAAGATGAACATTGGTAGATAATGGTTCTGGCCTTAATGTGTGTAGCATTAATCTATTGCATAAGATGAATGTGGATACATCCCTTATTGAGCCTGACTCTCGTCCCATTCAAGGCTTTGATAATGTGGCTAAGTCTTCATTAGGTATTATCACTTTACCCATCACAGTGGGACCTGTTAGTTTGCCTACTCCTATCCATGTTATGTCGAGAAATCTAACATACAATTTTTTATTAGGGAGACCTTGGATTCACAGTATGCAAGTTGTCCCCTCTACATTGTATAGACAAGTTAAATTTATTTATAATAATAAGACATATACCTTGATAGGTGATACTAATTTTCAAGCTTGTTTGCAAACATCTACTTCCAAAGGGAGTTCTTCTAAGCCTTCCTCTTCTAGTGATGACTCGTTAAACAAGATACCTATGGATGAATCATCACCCTCTGATAATCAAAATTCTTTGGATGAGTTTGAAGTTCCTGAAGAAGATTCTTCTCAACTTGAATCTACACATGAAAAGGCTTTTGATCCTGAGAAGGTTCTCGCAGAAGATGATTGGGGATCTCTTGATTTTAATCCCACCTTTGTAGGTGAGTATAGGGTTCCTCCTAGAGAGCTTAAAGTTAAAAAGAAGGAAGAAACTAGAGATCAATCAGTCTTACCTGAACCTATGAGCAATAATTTTGTGACCGCTTCTCAAACTTCTTCTCCTCACACCCCTAATTCTGGAGAATTTGATTCTTTGTCTTATGAAAAACCACCTTTTCTTTCTAAAATGGCTAATCGTTATGGTCGTGGTTTTCATATTTTGGCTAAGAGTGGCTATAGTGGAAACGGTTGTGGTGCAAATGAACAAGGAATTAAAGTTCCTTTAGAACATAACATGCATGAATGTTCATTTGGACTTGGATATAATCTTTCTAAGCCCACCAAAGCATCTAAAAGACCATCTCTCAATGTGAATGCTATATTTAGTAGTGATGATGATCTCACTTCAACTAAATCATCTTCTACTTCTATCAACTCTCATTCCCTTCATAAGGAAATCTTGGCGATGAACAAATCTCTTTATGACTCCCCTCAAATTTCTAAATCCACTTATGAATCTTTATCTCCTATTCATCATAAAGTCCTTTCCTCCAGCGATAAGGCTCTAATAAATTACACTCATCCCTCTTCTAAGATTTCTTGTAACTTTTCTTCTTCAATTTTTATCATTTTATACATGTTTTTGATCTCACTTATAGTTGAGCATTCAACATGTCATATTCAAATACCTCATTTAGTTTATCATGTCTTTAAATAACATTAATGGCTATTATGTTGCTCATCATTATGTGACATTGGTAGCTCATTTACTGGGGGCTCATTGTCATTCATGATGGTACAATTCCAAGTGCAATCATATTTTTGAAGCAACATAATAGCCTAATTTTTCTATGTTATCTCTTGTTCCTATGGGGTAATAGTGTGGAAATATTGATCATCTTTTCTTTAGAATCCTCTTTTCCTAGATATGGGAGAAGATGTGCATTCTCTTTCTTATCCTACCCACTTCTTGTGAGGAGCGTTTTACATACACTAATGTCTTGCTTGCATGAACTCATGTGAGTATGTAGTACATTTTGCTTATGTCTAAATCTCTCCCTAGAAGATTGTGTAAGTCCTTCTCATTATCCTTATCCTTGGGAGGTAGTGATCTTTCCTTATTTTTATCTAAGGATCCACTTTTTCCTATTTCGTGGATGGTGTGAACTTTATTACTTGATGTTATTCCTTGTATGCATTTGTTGTTGTTTGTTCAAGGATTCTCTCTTACAAGGGGTGTAAGTCCTTGACTACAACCTCTTTTGCACTTGGTAAAATACATCCATAATGAATTCACTCTCCCAATTGGGTTAAAAATATCGTCATCCTTCATTAAGAATCACTTTCCCCTCGCAAAAGAAGGAAGTATTGCATTCTTATTCTCTTCTTTGTCTTATTCTAGAAGATGTTATAGACAATTCCTCTCAGGGATAGCTATCTTTTGTACAAAGATCTCTTCTCCTCTAAGGATCTCCTTTACGCATACTACAAGATATCCCTTTTCAACTATCTTATCCTTGCTTAAAGAGTGCAAAACTCTCTTGCTTGGATCTATGACATTGTTGCATTTTTGGGGTATCTTCTTTTGTGATGAAGGTAGGTATCCTTGTTCTACTTTTCTTATGATGTAAACATTACACTTTTTGAGAAATGGGTCATTCTCAGAACCAGAGCACAGATTCTTAGAGCGAGATGTCTCCATTTTTCTTTTATGCAAGGTGATTATTCTCGGAACCAGAGCACAGACTCTTAGAGCGAGATGTCACACTTTTGTACTATACATATACAGGTTGTAGCATACTCGGGCATAGATTCATATGAGGTGCTTCTAACCTCCCTTACAAACACATGCACGAGGTTGAGTGGAACTAGCGGCATAAGGCTAGACTTTCTCACTCTCCTCCCTTACATGGATCACCTAGACAGACTCTAGGGGCTAGTTTTCCATGTCCTTTTTTCCATGGATCACCTAGACAAGATCTAGGGGTGAGAAGTCCATGTTTTCTCTCTCACTATTCTTCTCATGGATCACCAATGGGTGTATTCATGCTTTTTTCCTTTCTTTTCTTCTCTTTGCATTTTGTTTCCATTTACATCCTTCATCTTGTGTTAGAGAACTCTCAAATCCTCACACTCTTTGTTGTGTTGGAATTGAGATTTAGTCCTCTTTCTTACCAAATGATTCTCCATTAATTTTTGATCTCATATCAAATTTTCTTGTGAGCATTTGTCATCAATATTCTTTAACAATTCAAAGTGGTAAACATGATACCCTGTTTCAACTCACTAAAATTAGCAAGCTGAAACAGGGGGGGGCATATAGCTACCCTTGAATTTTCATCACCTTCCTTAGTAAGCATTAGGTGATTTTGTGATCTAACATGTGGTTTTGTAGGTTGTGGTTCCTAACTATGTACTGCAGATACCGCTGGGGGCTTCGTTCGACAGACTTATGGATATATCCTTTTTCAAATAATGTTTACTTTTCTGTACTTTAGCTTGCATATGCACGTAGTGTTCATATGACCGCTAAAGTGGGGGCTAAATGAAGCATCGTAAATTGTACACACTTGCTAGGGTGGTACAATTTCACACCTAGTTTAGCACCCGCCTTGGCGCATTTTGCATTTTGCATTGCATTTCCCCTTTAGCACTTAATTAATTAAAGTAATTAGGTCTAAGGTTCTATTTCATCATCTTCCACATCATAAAGTTGGGCCCTTTCATTAAAGTGTGCCCCTTTCATTTTATTCCTCCAATACATCATTTAATCAAAAACCCTAATTAGGTCCTATTTTGAACTTGGGGGCTTGATTTCGGGGGTCAAAACATCTCGAAATTAGCTGTAACTTCGGGATTCTCTCTAAAATCATCATATTCGATGGCCCTAAAAATTTGGTGAAAAGTTGTCGGGACCATGGCGCCCGGAGTGCACACGGTCCTGGACATTTTTCTCAAAATTTTAGGAGTGCGATCCAATCATAAAATAAAGCTTAACCCCAAGAAATTGGCGGGAGATTCAATCTCTAGGTCGGCCAAAAGTTGAAATTAAGACCTAGGGTTTCATATATAAAAGCTCTCTTTCTTCATTTGAAAGGACCAGGATTTTGGTTTCAAGGGCTTTCTATGCAGCAAAAGAGCAGATCTTTGAAGACTTCAACAACATTCAAACATCCATCCATCAAGCATCTATCAATTTCATTCATCCATTTAGGGCTTTGAAGGCATTGAAGAACAATAAGGGATCACCGACTGAAGATTGGCTTATACCCCTCCCTTGGGGTTGGGTATGATTTCATGTTGTTTTCATGTCTTTGCATAAGCCTCATTATATCACTTGTATTCATGCTTTAGATCTCTTTACATCTTGATTTGGAGCATTTACATTATCATTTGCAAGCAATTAGGGTTTACTTTCTAGGTTGCTCTAGTTTTCTTACTTGCATTTTAGGATCTTGCACACACACAAGGTCTGCACACACATTACTTTTACAATACAACTTGGCTATTCATGGAGATGGAAATCACCAAAGTGGGCATTTGACTAAGGCAAAACCCTATATAGCCGCCCACCATACCTTTTCAGATATAAGTGCAGGTTTCGGGATTTGAAGGATGCTGCAAGTTGCAGATTCGACGAAAGCAGACAGAGACTGAACTTCACACCAAATTGCAGAGAAAAAGACCAGGACAGGGGCGTGGGGCACCCTGGCCCTGCCAGGACAGGGGCGCTGGGTGCCCTGGTCCCTAGGACAGGGGCGTTGGGCACCCTGGTCCTTTTGTCAGATAGCAGTTTCAGCATTTTTCTGACAGCTTTTCAGGTCGCAAAACAACAGTTTCAGGTGCAGAATCAGGACAGTGGTGCCCGCACCCCCATCCCAAACATTTTCACTTAGATTTTAACACCAGGTATGCATTTACATTCTTGTCTTGTCCTTGTGTTTACAGCTTTCCATTGTTTAAGTTCAATTCTGCAATCTTGTTATTAGTTCATACTTGCACTTTGGGGTTAGGGATTGAACTGGCATCATTTTATCTATCATTTGCAACAAAGGAATAGAAATCCTAATAGGTAGCCCGTGGCTCTCTCTTCCACAAAAAGAAGTAGCCAATTGTGTGATACCTCTAGGCTCTTTCGTATTCCACAAGTGTGTGATTGAAAGTGAGATTAGGGCATGTTTGCTTAGTGTCACTTTTTCCCCCACACAGAAACCTATAAATGTGAAGGCTCCTTTCCAACAATGGGGTATAGATTTCATTGGAGAAATAGAATGTAAATATGGTGGTTGTTACTCTTGGATTTTTGTGGCTACTGACTACTTCATTAAGTGGGTTGAAGCTATACCCACCAGAAAGGCAACAAGTAAGGTGGTGATTGATTTTCTCATAAATAATGTATTGACTAGATTTGGATGTCTTGAAAGAATAGTCTCTGATAATGCTATGAGATTTAGGTTAGAGGAATATGAAGATTTTTGCAACAGGTATGGTATCAAAATTTCATAATCATCACCTTACCACCCACGGGGAAATGGACAAGTTGAATCAAGCAATAAAAGCTTGATGAAAATTATTAAAATAATCCTAGAGAAAAATAAAAAGGCCTGTGATTCAAAGTTAAAACTGACAGTTTGGGTAGACCGAGTGACAGTCAAGAAAGCAATAGGGTGTGCACCTTTTGACTTAGTGTATGGTATGTGCGCAAGGCTACCTCAAAATAATTTAATGGAAATGTATATGCTTGTCCAAACTTGTGACAATGATATAGATGACGACATGCAATTAAGGGTTGAAGCTCTGATGGAATTGGATGAAATTAGAAGAGAAGTTAACACCAGAAATGCAAAGATGTAAACGCAAGTAAAAAACTTGTCTAACAAAACAACAACTGTAAGGATTTTCCAAGTTAATGATTTGGTCCTGATGTGGAATGCAAGATTAGAAGATAAAGGAAAACATGGAAAGTTTGACGCCATTTGGCTTGGCCCATATCTGATCCAGAGAAAATGGGGAGAAGATTCATATTTTCTCCAAGATATAAATGGTCATACTCTTAAATTTCCTGTTCAAGGACAATTCTTGAAGCACTAATTTTCTTAAAGTAGTTATTATCCATGAGCATTAGTTAGGTTTTGTATATAAGTAGTGTAGTTTTCTTTTTGTTGAAGTTTCCCTGTCTAGGTAACTTATTTTTTGTCTTCTCTACAAGTGGTCTACTTCACCAAATATTATGGAATTCTCGCATCATTCCTAAGTAATGATCATCCCCAACTAGAGCCACTGATAGTCCTAAAAATGACTGCACCAAAATTTTCATGTTTGAGTTAAAATATTGGTCATTCTGGTTTTATTTTGCCCTCTGTCAAAGTTCAAGGTCTAGGGTTCAAGGTTTGTGAATTTCGGATTAAGTCTTGTAAAATAAAAACCCTAAACTTGTTATATTTTGTCATTACCTTTTTCCACTTAAGCCAAGGGTCGATTATCATTGGTGGGGCCATTGTATTTCCTAATCATTAAGTTGTGTTCAACTAGTCCCTTTATGGTTTTTCCTAAGTTGCACGAAAGATTTCCCTATGGTCGGTCCCTTTTAATATTCATGCCAGCGTTTATAAATTTTTCTTAAGTCTAATATTTTAATACTTTGGTCTATGGATAAAGGCAAAATAGATCTGATGGTCCATGCTTCCCTGTGGTCGAAGGTGCAAGGAAGATAAAGACCGTGGCATCACAAGATGATGCCACATGTCCTCGGTGGAGAAGGGAAAGCCAAAAAATTTGACCTTTCAAACCTTTGATGTTACCATTTCCTAGCAGGTAAAACCTGTGTTACTAATGGTTCATCAATCTGCACATGCTTGTATTGAATGATGATGTTTTAATACTGGTCCAAGAAGTTCTCAAGAGTTAGCAGCCATTGTTAAGTGATCATTGTGCTTGGAAATTAAATAGAGAATAGATCCAATGGTTCTTGTAACCCTATGATCAAGAGATGCAAGGAGATTATGGACCGCGGCATCATGAGAGGATGCCACGTGTCCAAGGCAAGCCAAGAAAAGTCAACGGTGGAGTCACTAAAAGTGGAGAAGTAATTGGTGAGTTGGATATGCCACATCATGCTAAGGGTGGATCCATGTGCCATATGTGATGGTCAATTTCAGATTGACTAAAGATGATCGTGCAATGTGCCACTTTGAAGGATGATCAATGGTTCAGTTTTAAACTTATTTCAAATGCAAGTTATATTAGCAATTCACATTCATTGGATTCATTTAATTGTCATTGATGGCAACAAGATCTGATGGAAGTTTCAAACTGGCACTAGGAGGCATATATCGGCAGATACCAGCATTGGAAGCATTTGGGGCTACAACTACACTGACACCAGCACCAACATCAATACTTCAAGGAAGTTGACATCAAGAAAGATTTATTTTAGTAAATCATTTTGTAATTATTATCTAGGCCGACTTTGAATATCTTTTTGTAAGCCAACACAAGGCATATCATATGCAATAGGTATATAAGTCAATCTGCTAGGTCAATTTTGTAACAAGGAGAATAAGGATGTGAATGAGATTATGATGTAATAGGTTATCAAGTATAACAGAATTGTGTTGTGAATTATATGTATGGAGATCATTTTTGTATGTGAACATTATATCATGCAATGATCTATAGATAGATAGGAAATAACTCTTGGAGGAGAAGCAATATCGATAATAATTCAAGATTGTGAACTGGTATAGAGCAGAACCAGAACCGGAACTCTATCTAGCATAGCAGATGCATTCCTGAGTTCATTTTCAATAATTTACTTTGGCAGAAAGCTTGTAGTCAGCGAGACTCTTTTGTGATGAGCAGTATGCTCTAGGAATTGTGCCTTCCTACAAGTGTAAGCTCTTGTTTTATGTAATATCTTTTCATATGGCCAGTGAGCTGATATTGTGGGTCACAAATCCCACCATGGTTTTTCCTCATTGAGTTTTTCCACGTATATATTATGTGTTATGGTGTTCATTTATGTGAATGGTTTATTTGCTTCTTGTTATATGCTTATTTGTTTATCAGTACATACTTGGATGGTGTAGAAAGTTGAAAATTGTTCATTCTGGCAGAACACTGATTCATCCCCCCCCCCTTCTCAGTGTTCTTAGATCTCAACAATTGGTATCATAGCCTGGTACCTCAAAAAAAGTTTAATAGCTTGAGGAAGATACTAAAGTCGTAATATTTGAACATTGCTCTTGAGGATTATGATGTTGAAAGGATGAAGAACTTGAAATTGCAAGAAGAGTTGAATTCTGCAAATGAATTAATTTCTATTCTACAAGAAAGGTTGTTAGTTGCTCAAGCCAAAAGGAAAGAAATTTTGCAACAACCAGATGATGAGGAGAAGAATGCTCTTAAGGAACAATGTCAGAAACTAAGAAGGAACAATGTCAGAAACTAAGTCAAGAAAATATGCTCATGAAGAATGAAATGCAAGATCTGACCATGAGGTTATCAAAAGATATTGAGGACATAAAAAAGAAGGAAGATAATCTTGTTTTATCTCTGAAGAACAAGTTTGATGAATGTGGAAGATTGACTCATGAGAATAATCTATTAAGAACTGATTTGGCACACTCTTGGAATAATGAACAAGAACTTGAAAGGCAAATAACTACTCTAAGAGATGATCTAACTACTGCAAGTGAATATAAAGAAAAGTTTAGGATCAGTGTTGCACAGTTGCATAACTTACTAAAAAGACAAAGAGAGATTGATGATTCTAGAGGACTTGGATTTGTACAAGGTGAAAGCTCTGGTACTGCTAATGAAGATCAGACAACTGGTATGCCGAACAGAGGAAACTAGTAAGGCAATCTAATGCTTATAAATTCAATAGTAGATGTTTTGTTTACAATAAATTTGGGCATATGGCTAAACAATGTAGAAATAAGGCAAATCAAAAATATAATTCTATTCCTGGTCAATGCACAAATTGCAAGAAATATGGTGATAGATCAGAAGACTACAGAATGAATGTCAAATGTCATGCATGTGGAAAGTTTGGACATTTTTCTAATCATTGTAGGTCAAGAAATAATAATGATACCGGATATGTCAAATCAATTCAGAAGAACAATGTTACATGTTATGCATGCAACAAAATAGGTCATATTGCTAAGTATTGCAAAAGAAGACTCAACCGGCTAATAATGATAAAAATGAGAAAGGAAAGCAGAAGGTAGATGAAATACAACAAGATCATATTGTTAGGTCCCGGAGACACTGACTACAGTTGGATGGTTAAATCCAATAAGAATGTACTACCCAAAATAGCATCTTCATATGTTGGATTCAGTACTGGTGTAATGTTGATATGTTTTCACAAAAACCTAGCTTCACATTCAAATGATGTCTTCATGTATACCTCTTCTTAATCTCGCATATACCTTTACACAATTATTTTTTTCATTCCACATTTGATCTTACAAATAAGATCTTACATTTATACCATAACTTAAGACCAATTTTAGTAGGTCGGCTCTATAAGATATTACAATAAAAACATTTTACAATAAATATAATATCTGATGCAATAACCGATTAAACATGTCAGCTTAATGCATTTACAACAATAATAAACCATCTTCATAGCATGCCATGCTGATCTGGAAAAGATAAACCTGTCGGTGTAACCCTAGGTAACCCTGGACCTATTTGTCGATAAAAGCAAATATGCAAATATGATTATACATGTGATTAATTCTTCAAAACAAAGTGTCCACATGATTTCTTCAACATTACCAGGTGTCTTCCATATCATTCCAAGTGTCGGTGATCATTATATCCTGCCAATGAACTATATACCAGTAACTGTGCAATAGTTACTTGCTTGTCGATGAATGTTGTTGGATCTCCAAAGTGCTAGTGTTCTAGTAGGTGTTCACATCAATGACAAAACCATACCAAAATACCAACAATCTCCCCCTTTGGCATTGATGGCAACACAAGATGGAAAAACCATCAAAGTGCCTAAACAGAAATGCCAAATACCAAAAACCAACAATCTCCCTTAAACAACAATCTCTCCCTCTGGGAGCAACATGTGTTTATCTAAAGATTTTCAATACCAGTCTCTTAAAAGATAATGTGTTTTTCCATAGATATCTCTCCCCCTTGACATCAAATGCCAAAGTTATAATAAAACCAAGTTCATATACAAAATACTAATCAATTCAATATACCAACTACTCCCCCTGAGAAGTAGCTTCCTCATCAAAGACTGGAGTAAAAGATTTGTCTTTCAATTATGTCGGTTGATGACAATCATCAACTATCTAAGTTTCTACCGGTGGTGGTATGACTCCAAGCTAATCTCTGAGATATTCAAAAGTCTCCTTCGGCAAAGGTTTTGTGAAAATATCTGCAAGTTGTTCTTTAGTATTCACATAAACCAATTTTATCTCTTTTTCTTCAACTTTTTCCCTTAGAAAATTCAGTTTGATAGAAACATGTTTTGTTTTAGAGTGTAATACCGGATTCTTAGATATATCAATTTCTGCAGTGTTATCACAATATATAGTAATAGGTTCCTTGCATTTTACCTTTATATCTTTCAACATTTGCTTAAGCCATAGTACCTGTGTACAATTAGTTGCTGCTACAACATATTTTGATTCTGCTGCTGATAAAGATGTACAACTTTGTTTCTTACTCAACCAAGAAACTAATATCTTTCCAAGAAAGAATGCTCCACTGGTGGTGCTTTTTCTATCATCCACATCTCCTGCCCAATTTGCATCTGTGTATGCACATAGATCAAAATTTTCATCTCTAGGATACCATAATCCAAGATTTGCAGTGCCTTGTAAGTACCGGAAAATCCTTTTTACTACTGATTCATGATTTTCCCTAGGATTACTTTGAAATCTAGAAATAATACATACTGCATTCATAATATCAGGTCAGGTTTGTGTCAAATACTGTAAACCTCCTATCATAGATTTGTATCTAGTTGGATTAACAGGTGTAGATTCATCTCTTTGAGATAATTTGTCATTTGTAGTCATAGGTGTGCTCACCGATTTAGAGTTCTCCATCCTAAATTTCTTTAGTAACTCTTTTAGGTACTTGGATTGACTCAAAAATATACCTTTATTAGTCTGTGAAATCTGCAATCCTAAAAAGAATTTTATTTCTCCAATCATAGACATTTCAAAATCTTGCTGCATTTTAACAGAAAAATCCTTACATAATCCATCTTCTCCTCCAAAGAATATATCATCAACGAATACTTCTATAATCAAGATGTCATCATTAGTTATTTTGTAATATAAATTGTTGTCTGCATTTCCTTTAGTAAAACCAATCTTTAAAAGATACTTATCCAACCTTGCATACCAAGCTCTTGGGGCTTGTTTCAATCCATACAGAGCTTTTCTTAACCTGCAAACCATATCATTGTCATCTGTCAAATAAAATCCATTAGGTTGTTCAATATAGACTTCCTCTTCAAGATCTCTATTCAAGAATGCACATTTAATATCCATTTGATAAACTTTGTATTTCTTGTGAGCTGCAAAGGCCAAGAATAATCTGACTACCTCAATTCTAGCTACCGGTGCAAAGGTTTCATTGTAATCAATTCCTTCTTTCTGAGAATGTCCCTTACACACTAGTCTTGCTTTATTTTTGACAACCTTACCATCTTCATTAAGTTTGTTTCTAAATACCCATTTAGTTCCAATTACATTTTTATCTTTAGGCCGGGGAACTAATGTCCAAGTATTATTTTCTCAATTTGTCCTAATTCTTCTTCCATAGCTTTAATCCAAAATTTATCTTCATATGCCTCATTAACAGATGATGGTTCAATTTGAGAAATAAGACATACCTCTTCATTTTCCAATCTTCCTCTTGTCATAACTCCTTTAAATTTGTTTCCAATTATCTGATCTTCAGAATGATTCAATCTTACATACCGGGGTGTCTTAGTTTATTGTTGTTCTTCAATTACTATGGATTCCTCTAATGGTAATGAGGTAACTGGATCTTCATACTGTACCAGTCGATTTAGTGTAGGTTCATTTGTCACAATTTCTATTGCCGGTTCAAAGTCTATATACCTTGAAGTTCCTCTGAATTGTTCATCAATCTTTACATTTGTACTCTCAACAATTTTCTGCAATCTGTTGTTAAAACATCTATATGCCTTGCTCTTAGATGAATAGCCAAGAAATATTCCTCCATCACTTCTAGGATCAAATTTGCCAATATACTCATCTCTTCTAATATAACATTTACTTCCAAAAATTCTGAAATACTTAAGAGTAGGAGTATTACCAAACCATAGTTCATGAGGGGTCTTACCAGTTTCACCTTTGATGTGAACTTTGTTGAATGTATAGATGGTTGTGCTGACTGCTTCTCTCCAATACACATGTGGTAAATTTGCTTCAGATAACATACTTCTTGTTGCATCCAAGATAGTTATGTTTTTCCTTTCAACAACTCTATTCTGTTGTGATGTCTGAGGTGCTGATAGTTGTCTTATGATTCCATTCACTTCACAGAATGTATTAAAGTCCTTAGATGTGAATTCTCCTCCTTGATATGATCTTAAACATTTGATTTTCTTACCGGTTTCATTTTCAACCATTGCTTTGAACAATTTGAACTTTCCAAGTGCTTTTGATTTTTCTCTGAGAAAAGTAACCCAACACATTCTAGAATAATCATCAATAATTAGCATGAAATATCTATCACCTTGTAGTCTTTTAGTTATAGTTGGACCACATAAATAAGTGTGAATCAAATCAAGAGCATTATTGGATTTTTCTGGAATACTTTTGAAACTAGCTCTAACTTGTTTTCCGAATTGACATTCCTTACAAATTGTATTCTAAGGTTTCACAATATTAGGTAGTTCTCTAACTACCTTAGAAGTACTGATCTTCACAATGCAATCAAAGTTTACATGACAGAGTCTCTTATGCCATAACCAACTTTCATCTATATGTGCAATCAAGCATGCCTTTTCACTGTTATTCAAATGAAAGATATTACCTCTAGTCTGATTACCGGTTGCAATTTCCAAACTAGTTCTATTCATGATTTTGCATTTTCCATTCTTAAATTGTAACTGAAATCCTTTCTCAACCAATTGACCAACACTTAAAAGATTATGCTTTAATCCTTCGACATAGTAGACATTTTCAGTGTTATTCTTACCATCAAGAGATATTGTACCCTTACCTTTGATTGAACAGGCTTTGTCATCTCCAAATATTACTAAACCTCCATTGTATTCTTAAAAGTTCAAGAATTTACCTTTGTCTCCTGTCATATGATGTGAGCATCCTGAGTCAATGATCCATTCATCCTTTACTTCAACTTTAGCTACTAGGGCTTGTTCTACCAGTTGAAAAGTAGGTGCCGGTTGATCTTCTATTATAGCAACAAAAACCCATCCATTATCTGTTGGATCCTCATCAAAATCATCAATCACACCTTCATCAACAATGTAACAAGATTTGTCTTTGTTCTTCTTAAATCTGTATCTCTAATATTTAGGATTAGGCTTATATGTTCTTCTACCTTCTTCTCTTAGTCTAGCATGTCTATCAGGGCATCTTGAAGCCATATGACCAATCTTATTGTAGTTAAAACATTTAAAGGGTACTTTACCTTCATACTTACTTCCAACTGGACCTTTTGGCATTTTCCTTGCAAATAGTGCTTTAAGTTCTTCAAGCTCTTCAATGTCCTTCCTAGTTTCTTCAAGTTCTCTTGCATAAAAGGCTTTCTAATCTGATTTGTCAAATGATGGAGCAGATGATGTTGACGCTTTAAAGGCCAAATCTATCTTTATAGTAGCAACAAGACCAAATTCCTCAATTTCAAAAGCTGAAAGTTTTCCAATCAATGTATCCCTAGTTACTGATGTATTAGGCATTGTTCTCAACTCATTTATAGTAGTAACCTTCATTTTATATGCTAGTGGCAATCCTCTTAAGATTTTTGAAACAATTTCATCCTCACTCAAGGTTCCTCCACAACATTTAATACCCAAAATAATTTCATTTATTCTTTCCATAAAGGCAGAAATTCTTTCATCTTCTTCCATTTTTAGATGTTCATACCTGACTCGGAAGCTTTCAATTTTTGCAATCTTGACTGTGGAATCTCCTTCATTCAATGTTTCTAAATGATCCCAAATAGCTTTAGTAGTAGACCTATCTGATAATCCCATGATTTTTTGATCTGACAATGCGCTTAAAAGTGCTTCTCTTGCTTTGTAATCATTCTCCTCATCTTTAGCTAAGGTAGTTGGAGCAGTCTGACCAGCTACATCAGCAGTATAACCATTCTTTGTAACTTCCCAAATGTCCTTACCAATGTAATTCAGATGTGTCTCCATTCTGATCTTCCATATCCCATAGTTGGTTCCATCAAGTTTAGGAATGTCCTTCCTGAAATAATTAGTAGACATTGGACCTCCTCAAGTTGTTAAACTTTTGCAAAAAGAGGACTAGGCTCTGATACCAATTGTTAGGTCCTAGAGACAACTGAGAGGGGGGGGTGAATCAGTTGTCTAATAAATTCAAACCAAAAACCACTTAACCAACTTAATGCTTAATACCAGTAAACCAGTTAAGCATGTTGGTAGAAAGTGTTAACAGTAAATTGCTATACTGGTAAATATTAATGCATGAAGCATAAATACAAAGTCATCCACAACACATAACACCAATATTTGTACTTGGAAACCCTGTAAGGGGAAAAACCACGGTGGGAAACCTTACCCACAATCAAATGATACTACTGCAGATAGTAAGTGTACATAAATGGGGTCTGCACATGCAGAAAGGCCAACAGACTAGAGCTCACTGCTCAATCACAAAACGGGAGTCACACTGACTACAGTTGGATGGTTAAATCCAATAAGAATGTACTGCCCAAAATAGCATCTTCATATGTTGGATTCAGTACCGGTGTAATGTTGATATGCTTTCACAAAAACCTAGCTTCACATTCAAATGATGTCTTCATGTATACCTCTGCTTAATCTCACATATACCTTTACACAATTCTTTTTCGCATTCCACATTCGATCTTACAAATAAGATCTTACATTTATACCATAACCTAAGACCAATTTTAGTAGGTCGGCTCTACAAGATATTACAATAAAAATATTTTACAATCAATATAATATCTGATGCAATAACTGATTAAACATGTCGGCTTAATGCATTTACAACAATAATATATCATCTTCATAGCTGCCATGTTGATCTGGAAAAGATAAACCTGCCGATGTAACCCTAGGTAACCCTGGACCTATTTGCCGGTAAAAGCAAATATGAAAATATGATTATACCAGTTATTAATTCTTCAAAACAAAGTGTCCACATGATGTCTTCAACATTACCAGGTATATTCCATATCATTCCAAGGGCCAGTGATCATTATATCATGCCAGTGAACTATATACCAGTAACTGTGCAATAGTTACTTGCTTGCCGGTGAATGTTGCTAGATCTCCAAAGTGCTAGTGTTTTAGTAGGTGTTGACATCAATGACAAAACCATACCAAAATACCAACACATACCAAGAGATGGGTTAGAAAATCTGAAGAACAAAATGGAGATGGATCTATACCGATATATCCACTGGTAGAACAGGATATTCCTCCACTGGCAAGAAATTCCACTAGTAACCGAGGCATAAGCCTTAGGGGTTGGCAAAGTCACTGCTAAATCTGCATATTACCCTAGAAGAGATCTAAGGAGATCTGGAAAGAAATCTAAAGAACTATTTTCATCATCAATGAAGGTTACCCTAGCACATAACTATGAAACCGACATCTATAGGGTTGTTGTTGAAGCGTTAATGACAAAAAATTAGGGTTTTA
Source organism: Cryptomeria japonica (assembly GCF_030272615.1). Taxonomy (NCBI): domain Eukaryota; kingdom Viridiplantae; phylum Streptophyta; class Pinopsida; order Cupressales; family Cupressaceae; genus Cryptomeria; species Cryptomeria japonica. The sequence goes on along the minus strand of NC_081409.1, from coordinate 314,081,131 downwards.
TTCACTAATAAAAGAGGGTAAGTGAAATCATTTTCACTCACTGAGCATTCAAGCAATCTGAGAGAAATAAAGGGGAACTAAGAGCGAGCAAAGCATTGAGAGAGGATTTTGAGCAGTTATCTGAAGCACTCAAATCTTTCACTGGCATTCACTCAGGTATTTTTTGAAATGGCATCTGGTTCTTCAACTCCTACTATTATTGCAAATCCAACAATTGGGAAATAAAGGAAGTTGCACTTTTGGAACAATGTGGCACTATAAATAATGAAGAGATGAAAAGATGTATAGATACTGCTAATAGGACAATATTTAGTAGTAAAAACTGGTAGATAAGCCTTATGATGGGTAGAATAAATGAGGTGGTAAATGAGACAAGTAAGGGGTGGACAAAATTCTTTCAAAAAAACCCAGACTTTCTCACATCTCAGGAAGAGTTTGCAAAGGCAACATTCGCCACAATTCCTAACAAACCAAAAGGAAAGGGTATTTTGGGCAGTTCTACTCCAATTTTGACACAATCAAAACCGGTTGTAACTACAGGCACACAACCACAACTGATAGTTAAGGAGAGTGTATAGTTTATACTGACACAAACCAATTTTGAGCAAGAGAATGTACAAGGCACTAGAAACACTGTGGATAATACTCCACCGGCAATAACCGATACTACACCAAGTGGCGAAGCCACCGGTGCAAAAGAGGTTGAGATGGACAAGGTTAAATCAACTAAGTCCATACCGGCAGGAAAAAAACATTCCCTGGCAAAAAAATTGGCAATTGACACTTCTCAGGTCGAGAAGAAATCAACTTCTGAGTTAAGTTCAATAGAACTAATGTTGATGGCCACTCAGAAATTACTAAAAGAAGGAACTGTAGATAAAGGGTTAATTGATCAATTGGTCTCTATATTACACAGAATAATGCCAGACTGTCAAATTAAGGATGAAGCAAGCCCTTCTGGTAAGCTCAAAACTTTAACAGAGCACATATCAAATAACTATCAATCCTTAAGACAGATTGCAGACCAACAGGCTTTGGACAGTTTCTCTGTTGCGAAAAGAATAGCTTTTGATCAACTTATAGAAAGTGGGAAGAAGAAGATAGAGAAAAAACTTATCTCTATTGAGGTTTGTTTGAAATAATGCATTAACATTTACAAACCATGCAATAGAGGAAGTCTAACAACTAATGTAGATGGAAGATTGAAAGAATTATATGACAAAATGGCTACTATTGCTAATTCTTTTGATGGGCTGACTACACTAACTACATCTGTTGATGGACAAATTCTGTCCTTGGAGAGCCAAGTTTTTTATTTTGAGGAGGAAGATAAAATAATGAGGAGAGAAAGAAATTTAAGAGGTTTGGTAAGTCCAAGACTTGACTCTTTGGGTGTTCACAAGAGAGAATGCATGGATATGATAGCAAAACCCACACCAGTAGATACCCTAGAGAAGGAATCACTTTCCCACTTACTCAGTGGACTTGCATCAGTATCTGATACTTTCAAATTAAGTTGGGACACATATCTTTAGTTGCTATAAAAGGCATACCCAAAAATTCTGAAGATGGCTAGGCTCAAGTAACTCTAACATTATTCTTTCATTCATTATTATTTCACCAGTCTTTGGCATTAATGTCAAAGGGGGAGTATGTACATATATGAAAAATATTAGGGAATATGCTATCAGATGAAGTGTGTTTCTCAGGGGAAGAACACTAGCAGAGAATCCATTTTTCACATGCATGTTGCCATCAATGCCAAAGGGGGAGATTATTGGCAATTGACACTCATTAGATTCATTTTGTTGTCATGTATGGAAACAAGATTAGATAGAAGGAAACAAGATCTGATGGAAGTCTCAAACCGGCACTAGGAGGCATATATCGACAGATCTCGGTATTAGAAGCATTCAGGGCTACACCTACACCGACACCGGCACCAGCATCAATACTTCAAGGAAGCCGACATCAAGAAAGATTTATTTTAGTAAATTACTTTGTAATTATTATCGAGGCCAACATTCAATAACTTTTTGTAAGCTGACACAAGGCATATCATATGGAATAGGTATATAAGTCAGTCTGCTAGGTTAATTTTGTAACAAGGAGAATAACGATGCGAATGAGATTATGATGTAATAGGTGATCAAGTATAGAAGGACTGTGGTGCTAATTATATGTATGGAGATAATTTTTGTATGCGAACATTATATCATGCAATGATCTATAGATATCTAGGAAATCACTCTTGGAAGAGAAGCAATACCGGTAATAGTTCAAGACTGTGAACCAGTACAGAGTAGAACCAAAACTGGAACTCTATCTAGCATAGCAGATGCATTCTTGAGTTCATTTTCAGTAATCTACTTTGGCAGAAAGCTTGTAGTTAGTGAGACTCTTTAGTGATGAGCAGTATATATGCTCTAGGCAATGTGCCTTCCTGCAAGTGCAAGCCCCTATTTTATGTAATATCTTTTCATATGGCTAGTGAACTGATATTGTGGGTCACAAATCCCACCGTGGTTTTTCCTCATTGAGGTTTTCCATCTATGTGTTATGGTGTTCATTTATGTGGATGATTTATTTGCTTCTTGTTATATGCTTATTTGTTTACCGGTACATACTTGCATTGTGTATAAAGTTAAAAAATGTTCATTCTGACAGAACATTGATTCAAACCCCCCTCTCAGTGTTCTTAGATCCCAACAAGTTAGAGTCGTTATTTCATTCACGCAAGTAATAATGGCGGATAAGACAATAGAGTTTCATTCCAAACAATAATAAAAGAACTCTCAAAGCTATTTTTGATTCATAAAGAGAATAATAGCAATTTAGAGGACATCCCCACAACTGAAGAAGATTGAGATGGCTTCTTGTAGCACATAATTGATATTCCCTTGGTGTTTACAAAGTAGTAAGTTGATTAAAATACCCCTTCTTTGTTCCCTTAATAATTGAAGTGTGAATTGTGTGGGTAATTATAGGGAAAATATCACAAATTATTCTAGAATTCAGAATTTGATAAGAACTCTCATATTTTTGTGTTGCTCTTGAGGTTGTTGTGTTGAATCCTAGTTTATTTTTCCTTTTGTGGTTAAGAGATAGAAACCCTAGTCTGGTAGAATGGCTCCCTCATGAAAACATTTAGGATAGACTGAATATTTGAAGAGAAATACTTTTGATGATTTTCTCGAACAATTAAAGCCCTCGACAAATGATAAGTACCAAGGGCATAAATTTGTTCATGGTAAAACCCTAGGAGAAGGGTTGACTGATAAAGAATACCACTTGATGGATGCTAGGGTACCGATGATAGCGATAGATATGTTCAAGTTATGGTATGGACAGAGAAATTTACATTCCCCACTCTTAAGTCCCTAGCAATATGATTCGGGTAAATTAGTGGTGTCTAGTGTAATCATGGATGTCGACCTTCTTAAGGCTGTTGCAAACAGATATGATCATGTCTCAAGGGTTATAAGGGGAAATGAAGTAGAAACTATGCTGACAATCAGAAGAGAGGAATTCCATGAGATTTTTGACTTATATGAACCATTTTCTAACCTGGTACAAGTAGATTTAAATGATCTAAAGGCAGAGTATTATAAAATGAAAGATTTCATTAGAACTAATTTTCTTCCAATGCATTTGGCTAGAGTGGGAGAGACAACATACTACATTGGCCCTAGTTCAGAGGAGCCATTCCCCATTGGTGCTTTTGCTCCATATTTCTAGGCTACCTTTTTCTCTCTATGTCAGATCTTGGTTTTCAATCCAATTATAGTTACGCCACATGATTTCATGCATATGGCCATGCAAATTCAACATCCAAATTTTACATTGGTTTTTGACTTCACCCCATACCTTGAAGACAAGATTCATGAGGGGTTGTAGGATATCAAAAATAAAGTGGCTGACACTAAATTCTATTGGTATTCCTTGCTTATGCACATGTTCTTATATTGAAATGTGGATTACTTTGAAGGTACTATGAACCTCAAGAGGACAATTGACAATAAGGAAATTCCAATGTAGCTTTCGAGCACGGATATGTCTTGGGACAAACAGGAGGCTAGTTTTGTGAGATTTGATAACAACTTTACGTCTAGGTTGAGACAAAGATTGATAGTGAACCCACCAAGGATCCCAAAGGAGCTGCATGATTTTGTAAGGAGTAAAGAGAGGTTTCCACTTCTGAAGATTGAGCATAATTGGGGGGATTTCATCCCTTAGCCTGTTAGCATAGTTATTAGAATCTATGGTTTTTCTGGTCAACCACATGTATTGCCTTTTAATGTTCCTTTGAGAATGGGTTTTGCTGAAGTAATGTGGCAGATAGGGTGCATCCATAATAAGGAATTAAAGGGAAAAGGCAAAGGAACAATTTTCCCTGATTATACTATCATCCCAAATTTTGTGATTTTGAAAGGAGGATATGAGCATTTTGACAAATTCTTTGCACCATATCATTTAGGGGCTAGAACAGCTAGACATAGTGACCCGGAGGGGTTTTACAACATTTTCAGGACAAGAATAAAAGGAGGTCTATTGCCTCATGAGCATAACTTTCCTAAGGATATAATTAGAAATGAGTATGATTTTATGACTCGGGATTCGAGGAAAGAGAAATGGATAGTTTTTAGCAAGTTATGGGCTACAATTCAGAAAATGGATCCAAGCTATGATCCAACAAAATATTTTACTCCATTTTATGCTAAAGTCAATTTTGTTATGAACAATTTTGATGAATTGATTCTTTCATTGAAGGAGAAGAAGGCTAAACTTGAAGAGGTTCATGACCGACAATTTGAAAGAAGAGATGTACATCATCCAACACCCATCATAGTTGAGGAACCAATTTTGATTCATCAAAAGAGGATGAAACTCTTAGGATTGCAACCTCCTCTACCTCAAATAACAGATGGCCTGATAGAAAAGAGACTTGTTTGTGAGTCTTCTCAAAAGAGAGCAAGAGAAGAAACAAGTGGTGAAGAAGAGAGCAGTAGTGACAGTGGAGGATTAGTGAGTAGAAAAGGTAAAAGGATAATGAAGACAAAGCCTTCCTCAAAGGTTCAAATAAGGCCTTTTAAATGAGTCAAAATCATTGATCTTGGAGATTTAGATAGAAGTCCTTTGCCACTACCTGTGCCCTTTTCACCTTTAAGGTAGGTTGAAGAACAAATGGAGGAAGATACTCTTGTAGCAACAAGTGTAGAGATGCAAATTGGTATTCCTCCTTTGACCCCTAATTTGGAGTTGGACCTCACTCCTTTAGATATTCAGGGTAAAGCTTTCGGTGATGCAAGGAAGGAGGCATGTTGTAATTTTCTTGAGGATAATACTTTTGTGAGAAGGCCCGCCTTTTTGCAATTACTGTGAAAGATGAAAATTGATGAATTTAAGAAGAGAACTGATGAGAGAAAATATTAGAGGCCAGATAGGTCTAAACATGAGAATCGGGAAGAAGTTAAGACTGAGATGATGGAAGAGTTCAAGAGAATCACTGTAGATGAGGGCAGGATGATTGTAAGTTAGGCTAGAGTTCTAATTTTACCAGAATTAGATATAGCAGATGCAGTGGCCTTTGATGCAATTATGAAATCAAAGGGCCAACAATTTATATCAGAGGAGGAAGCAAGGTTGGCATTGAAAGGATCATATTTTGTAGATGATTACACAACCTTGGCAATATGGGCATTAGAGGAAGGACCTATAAAGCCTAACATTAGTGACACAAATCCCAACTTAAGGGGAGGCCTTATTGTAAGGAGAGCATCTGACACATCAAGTGTAGAGGCTACAAAGTTGAATGTTGATGTTGCTAAATTGGCTCATGAAACTTCAAAGAGACAAGCCTTGGAAAAGGAAGAGTTAATGAGAAAATTTGACAAGCTTTTCAATGATTACAATGCAGCTCAACAAAGGTGTGTATAGTTGCAAATGAGAGTGCAACTCCTTGAGAAAGGATAGATAAGATTCTCCTCTTCTACACTTACATGAATATCAGTGCCATCAACATCTAGGTCATCACCTGTTATCCATGAAGAAGAAGCAATTCAACCTAACATCAATGTTGATATCCCCAATATATCATTGCTCCCATATGATAATGACGATACATGGAAAATTTAGAAGAGGAAGTGTACATGGAACAACCATAAGGTTTTCTACTACATGATGATGAAACATTTGTGTGCCAATTGAAGAAAGCAATGTATGGTTTGAAGCAGGCTCTAAGAGTATGGTACTCAAGGTTAGACAAATATCTAAAGGAGCAGGGGTTCAGAATAGGGAGTGTAGATAGTAATTTGTACATTAAAGAAGATGGAAACCACATGATTATTGTGGTTGTTAATATGGATGACATCATTTTTCTAGGTAACAAGGACACCCTATGCAAGGAGTTTGCTGATCAGATGAAATCTGAATTTGAGATGTCCATGCTTGGAGAGCTATCATTTTTTCTTGGTTTGTAGGTTTTACATTGAGATAAGGGAATATTTGTCTCTCAAACCGAATATGCCTGAGACATGTTGAATAAATTTCAAATGGAAGATAGCAAACCGATAAGTACTCCCATGGTGATCGGATGCAAGTTAAGAAAGGATGATGAATCACTAGTAGTGGATCAGACATTGTATAGATCCATGATCAGCAGTTTGTTATATCTTACTGCTTCTAGACCAAATAGAGTGTAGGTAGTATGCATGGTGGCTAGATTTCAAGCTGCACCCAAACAGTCACATGTGAATGCAGTTAGGAGGATATTTCGGTATCTACAAGGGAAACTTGATTATGAACTATGATATACCAAGCAAGGGGATTTTATCTTACATTCCTACACTGATGTTGATTGGGCAAGCTGCATTGATGACCGGAAGAGAAAAAGTGGAAGTGCATTCTTCCTAGGTAACCGATTGGTTTCATGGCACAACAAGAAGTGGGATTCGGTTTCTCTATCTACTATTGAGGTAGAATATATTGTTGCTGCCACATGTTGTTCTCAGGTGCTATGGATGAAGCAGACCCTCAAGGATATTTAGCTAGAGATGTCTGACCCCATTTCCACCCAGTGTGACAATTCAAGTGCAATTAACATATCAAAGAACCTGATTATGCACTCAAAGACAAAGCATATTGCCATCAAATATCATTTTCTCAAGGAGAAGGTGGCAGATCAGGAAGTTAAGGTAGAGTATGTCCCTAAAGGTGAACAAGTGGTTGATATCTTCACCAAGCCTCTACTGGTAAGCACATTTGAGTATCTAAGATACAAGTTAGGAGCTGTGTCACTTGCTTCATGCACTTAAATGTGTATGGAGATCTTTGGTTTAGGGGGAATTCACTGCCATACTTTTTGACTCTTGAACCAGTTGATGGACAAAGGGGGAGATAACTACATGCAGAGTTTGTGGCCTTTGTCATTGTTGTCAAAGGGGGAGAAATAAACCAGTTGTAGAAATGCAGAGTATGTTGACATCAATGCCAAAAGGGGAGATTGTTGGCATTGTATTGTCATTGATGTCAATCGGTAAGTATAGCATGTCACCGGTATGGATGGGTACTGGTATGCAACGTGATTGTAGGTTGCAAGAAGGAGGTGTTACTAGCATGGATGTTCACCGGTAAGTAAACATGACCACCAGTAAGCAAGAAAAAGACAAGACAAAAGAATGTAATCCATCGGTAGGCATGATTATCAAGATGTGCATTAATGACATGTTTTACTCAAGGATAATACAGGTATGAAGGTAGGTGTAATATCACTGGTAAATAGACTTAGTGGATGAATTGGTGGGTTTGATGACAAGCCAGATTGGCCCACCGACAGAACAGAGGAAAGCGGGCATGAAGGATAACTCGTAAGGTGACATGTATAGGCAGGGTTAGTGAATCGGTGAGCAAGCATCGGTAGTATGTCTTGGTCGATGAATGAATCTAAACTGAATCAGTGGACTAAACAGAGGTGGATGTCGACAAGTATGACATGGATACCAAGTGGCAAGCATCCAAAGGTCAGTGAAGTGTCCATCGACGTGGTAGGTGATGAGCAGGTTGACTTTAAATAAGGAACTCGTAAATCACAGGTCAATGTCAGAAGAAGTGCAGCTCGAGGCAGATCAAGATGCAGAAGATTTTTGGTAATGTAAATCAAGTAGGACAATCCGATCTTCATGATCGCTAGTCGAAGGAAATAGCTGAAGCATTAATGGTGATTGATAGAGCAAGGTTGAAAAACAAGTTGTGGGTTGCTAAATATAGAAAGTGTGTACAGATGTCATCAAAAATGGCGGTGATGTTTAATCTACTGCAGATCATCAATCAAGGAGATGAGATTCGATCATATTTGATATGGATTGAGTTGGTGGAGAAAATCCCTAGAGCGCCACCATTTGAACTCTGGTCTTGACGGGAAAGCCAAGTATAAATATGTAGACCGAAGATGAAAGTTAATGATGCTAGATGTCGGTGAAGACTGAGTAACTGAGAGAGTAGAGAGTGATCAAAGAGAATATCAAAAGCATCTAAGTGTTGGAGTTGACTGACAGAAAGGTTGAATCGATAGAAGGTCTATTAGAGGCTTTACTGGTAAGGTTAGAGCAATTGGCAAGCTGCCAAATAGAACAACAATTGTGTGAACCAGCAATGGATATTCAGGAAGAAAGTTGTTGAAGGTGAAGGAGAAAAGAGAGTGTACCAGTGAAGGGTATGCAAGACAAAATCAGGGAAAAAAAGGTATAAACAAAGGACAGAGAACCTACAGAGAACTGAGCAAGGGAGAACCGATAGAGAAAAGTTAAATCAGTGAAGTATTTTTATTGCAAGAGTTATAAAACTCATTTGTAACAAGGCTACAACTATTGTATTAATCTGATCTATTATATATAACTGAGTTGGAACTGAGTGCAGGGGTTGGTGCTCCTTGGGTTGGTGCCCTTAAACTTTGTAATTAGTGTTTATTGTGAGGCTGGATTGGAGTAGTAGTCTCCAGCAACATTTCTCACCAATTTTTTTCCCACATTGGATTTTCCTCGTATATTTGGTGTTATGTATTGAGTATCTTTGTGTGTTTGCATTTGATCACTTTCCTTAGCTTACCGATATATCCTCCTTGTGTCTGATTTTCTAACCAGTACCAAGAGTTTGGTTTAAAAGGTTAAGAATATTGGGAACCGTTGATTCACCCCCCTCGCAATGGTGCATTGTGTTCAACACTATCGAACATGGAATAAAATACTAAGTATTCTATCCTCTCTTGAGTAAAGACTCTCAAATGTTGAAGATTTTCATAATGATCACTTGAGATGACTTCAATGTTCTTTTATGTCAGGTCTTAACTTGTCGGATAGATTCAATGGTGTATGATGTGATTTGTTGTACCTATGAGGGTACTTACATTGAATGCTTGAACTACTTTGGATATCGTTGGAACATGAATTTAACTTGATTTTTGAAAAAAGGAAAGAGGATAAGGGGTTGAGAGAGATCTAATTCTAACACTAAGAATGTAGGAGTAATGTATGGTTTTTTATGAAACTCTAACTAAGTCTTTCTTTAACATGCTATGAACATCTTCACAAGGCTAGTGCAATCTTCTAAGAATAGCTTTATAATTTTCAAATCATCACTGCAAGCATAGACACCATAATGTTGATGCATATCAATGAAGAAGTGATAATTGAAGTTAAGCTTTAGCTGATTGATTCCAGTTGACTTCACAGGGCACATTACCATCAGCAAGGTGTTAGTAGTATAGATATACAAATTTCACCATTGATCATACACATCTCTTCCATTCAAATAAATAACTTGAAATCAAAATGAGAACTATAGAGACCATGCAACTGGTTGAATCAACACATAGAATTCATCATTTCTTCAATGAAGTTTACACGTCTTTTGCAACAATGTCTTGGCAACAATCGTTGCCTTCCCCTAATCTAATCTACTCTAATTGCTAACTATTCTTGAACTACTAATTATTGACTATTCACACTATTGACTATCAACTTTGCAAATGAATAAGTGGAGCCTTTTATAGTGCTCCCATTACATTCTAGTGGCTCAGATCGATTTGAGATCAATGGTCAAGATTACAAGATATAAACCTGATTAGGGTTTGTTGAACCCATTACAAAGCATTAAATGCTTGACCAATGATACTATTACAAATGATGGGACACATGTCCTTCTTAGAAAATTCAACCAAGCAATGACGAGGGTAGGTACATTGAGCTTTGTGCCCTTGTAGTAATTATCCTCTTTGTTAGGTTCATCGAATTTGGATGACCTTATCCTTAAATAATATGATTGGATGTAATGATGACTAGGTGCCACTTCAACTTTAGTGATTTTCGTAACTCATCGCAAGTGCGCAATTTGAATGCAGCATACTCAACATGTTTGAGCGCTTGATGTGACAATGACTTCGCTTATGTCAATCTTCTAACTTTGATTAACTCTTCTGAAACTATCCTTGTCACAATCACCTCGATGTTGTATTCGATATAGACCTTGTCGTAGTCCTCCTTCACCTCCGAGAGATGTTCAAATTAGCATCATGATATGACATTCCCTTGCAAATGAAATTTAGCCATCTAGACTAGGAATTGTTATCGAATATGATCATCTTAAGTTAATGATAATTCCTCACAAAACTTTCTAAGATGAAATAATGAAAACCCTTATAATCAAGGTAATGCAATAATTGAATAAGACAAGGCTAAATTAGCTTGAGACATAATTTGATATCTGTCAGAAAACTCACTTCAAACCTATGGTCAATACACTCTACTTTTAGGAATATTTTGATCAAAGGGAGTGATCAAAATAGATGCCAATTCGTTTTCCTCAAACAGTGTCGTCAGCTTTGCTTTTGAAGCATAGATTTACTTTCTAATGATGTAAGTTAATTATCTGTGTGACTACAAATTTGGAATATGAGAAAACACAGATCGCTGATCAAAACTGAATCATCTTCACCATTGTTTCAAAATCGCCATCCTCACAAGATGAATTCGCTGGTGCATATGATCGATCAACTCATGGTGAATTCGCTGGTGCATAGAGTATGGGTGCATTCGCCATGGCAAGAATACACTCGCTATGATTGAGGAATAACCTCTCTGTGTCGATATCCTTTCAGTCGCCCCTCAAAATCAAAACTCAGAACCATTGCTCCTCAAAATCAAATTCAGTATGACTTGTATACTTGTGAAGTCTTCTCGAACATGTATCGTAGAGTGATTATGAATTGCTTTTGACCAAACTCTGATTGCTATGATGGGGAGGTGAATACGAATCATCAAATCTTCATGTCACATTACCTTTGGCAAAGTCACCATCAAACTTATTTTTTATTGTGTATTTGAACATCTCAAAATCGTTCTTTATTAAATGATCAATACTTATCAACTTGCAAATTAATATCGACCCTTTTTATTTGATTTTCATGAGAAGTTCTTATCCTTGCCTTATTCATCGATTCCAAGGTGATCATTGGATGTCTTCTAATTTTAATTTTTTTGTATTTTTGAATTTAAAAGACTCTAATCTTACACTAATTTAAGACACCTATTCTATGACTAAGTTTAAAAAAGTGGGGGTCCCCATTTGCAATGGGTTGATGTGTGATTTGGTCACAACATACCTATCCCATCTATTTTCCTCATTTCCACTTAATCATTGTGTTTATTTGCACATAATCCCTCATCATGATATTTCTTCTTCTATATTCCCATATTCCTTTCCTTTTGTTCTTGCATCTCATTTTGATCCATTTTCATTATCATTTAGCTTCATCTTGCATAATATAGACTTGTTAGTCTATCCATTATCATTATCATATAGTTTCATATTGCATAATATAGACTTGTTAGTCTATCCATTAATCATTTTAATCTTTTCATCCATCATCATCAACATCATAATCCTAGGCTACTACATCTATAACACATTTTCCATAAGCATCTGGATACATTGTCCATGCATTATCTTATCCATTTTAAGAGCACAAATATTTTCTCTTGAACCTGCATGTCCACTCAAGGGGGTATCCTCATCCTCACCCTCAAACCTCATCCTCATCCTCACTTTCATCATGTTTCCTCCAAGTCAATCCTTTGAATGACTAGGGCATCTTCCCTAGTGTAACCATTTTCTTCCAAGCATTATATTTTGATCCTCTTTAAAATGATGCTACTTTGTAACACTATCTTAAAGAGGGATAAAATATAGACACCCAAATTGACCACTTGTATTTGATCATTTTATCTCTATTTTGTTAATTTTTCATATTTTCATTAATTAAATACCATCTTATTATTTAATTAATATTTCATATTTTTCTCTGTTTTACTAAGACCTATTATAAGATAAATAATTGATTTTAATTATTTAGCCTTATCCCTAATCCCTTTCCTTTAAAAATTAAATTAATATTATTTATTTATTTAATTCATCCCTCACATGTCACATCCTCCAACTCTTTCTCTTAGCCTCCATAATCTACTCCTAATCTACCAAACCCCTAATCATTTGCACACTCTTAATCTTGGACTAAGTGTGGTCATTCCCTTCCATCATATGGCCTTGGTAGCATGTCACATAAGCCTTGTCCCCTCAAGTACTGCAAAGTGACTTTTAATTCATTTATTCATCTCAATCCTCCCTCTTTGGAGGGTGAAAGCAATTTTTTATTTATGGAAAGGTCTCCTCGCACAATTCAAAGTACCATCTCCCTCTACTCTTATCTCATGGTCTAATGCCCCACCAGGAACCCTAAAGGAAAACAACAAAACTAGGCAACTAAAGGGTGAAATAATTTATTTTTTTAAAGATTAAGTGCACTAACTATAACCATTGCACGTTTAATAACACATCAGAAGTCTAACATATGTTTTCCTAAGGGTAACCAACGAAGATTAATTCGTAGATTATATTAACACCACAGTTAATCCATTTAATTAGATAAATTGAATGCTTAAGTTTAAAACTTACACATACATCCAAAATTCATAATAAAGAAATAAAAGTATTCCAATGTATCCAATTTCCATAAACCATTTAAACATAAGATCCAAATAATAACATTAATTTCACTGACATAATATTACAATATCCATAAATACATGGCTTCCAATAATACCATTGATTACAAAGTTACAATATCAGGGTTACATAAAAGTCTAATACAATGACCACAAGGTCTCAACTGAACAATGATCTCAAACAAAAGCTGGTACATAAACCACGAACCAAGAAACACCAGCGAAGCCTTTCCTCACCTAAAGATACAATCAAGAACATCTGATGGGAAGTGGCACTACCACCCAACCATGTGATCCCGAAATGGAACCACCCCACCGTGCTAGGAGATAGTAGAAAACCCTCAAGCAAGAAAAGTAAGACAAGTACGAAAGGACTACAAGACTCTACAAGCATCCATGTGAGTCAACTCACAAAACACTAGTGACTCTAAGAAGAGAGTGTCATCGCATAGCTTGATGGTTACCATGGTATAGCCTCCATAGGTCCCGGCCCCCATCCTCGCGTTTCTCCTGGTAACCTCTCCCGAGCCTCTAGTTCCAACTAAGTCTCATGTGGACCCTACCAATCCTTTCGTGAAGACAAGGTGGTAAGTTTGTCATTCCCGGCCTTCTCGTAACATTATGAGCCTTGTACTAGCACTCACCTATGCATGAGGTACATTTATCTTAATTAATATTTAATCTACCCACCCCCTAATCAATTATTAGGTTATCACTTTTTAACTAACTTTCGACGGGTTATCCTATCATCCACTTCGGGCACGGCCTCCACTCGAAAGCCACTCTCTCTCATAGGACACTAATAGGAAATGTTTCTCTCTATGAGAACTCTATGGCAAAACACACAACCATAAACAATCCTGACAAGCAGAGGTGAAGGACACACAAATACTAGCCCAAGATTGACCATTTGGACAAACACACACAATGGCTCACACCAATAAGGTTATACACCAACACCTGGTCTAGGAGAAATAATAACATAGGACACAATGACAATTCAACCAGAATACCAATGAAATTTAAGCTTGACTGAAAATATCATTTACACAAGATCCTAATACAAACAATCTTTTCTTAAAATAGCCAAAGCATAAATTATTTGCAAATAAAGATTTTCCCAATAATAAAAAAATACAACTATTTTAAAACATCCTTCTTGTCATTGTCCAAAAAGATTTAAAATAAAAATAATTCTCCTAATGTATTTTCAATATATTTATAAAAATTATAACCTCTATTTCTGAAACATTCCAAACTGTAATTAAATAATATTTAAAATAACATTAAAAATATAATAATAACTACCATAAGAAAAACATATCTAATATATATAAATATATATATATAAACACATATATGAATATACATATATCTATTTATATACATATATAATATAACACATAATAAATTTTATTTATCCAACCCCTGTGTACGAAACCCGAAACAGACATACCACAGTACGCACAGGGGCTAGAAATTAATTTAAAAATTAAAACACTTTAAAATTTGTTTAAAGCCCTTAGCACGGTAGCATAAGCTACCGTCGGTAGCACTGTGTACTACCGCTGGTAGCGGATGCTACCGTAGGTAGCATGCCCTACTTTTTTTTTTATATATATATATATGTAATTTTTTTAATATTAATTTCCAAATGCCAAAAAAATCATTTTACATAATTCCCATAGAATTTTAAAATTTCATATAAATTGAAAAACTCCTTCACATAATTTTATTTCAAACAAATTTTTTTTAAAATTTAGATAATCAAATTAATTTAATTCACAATTAAATTTATTTCTAAGAAACCACAAGATTTATTTAAAGAACTATTAATACAAATTAAACCAGAGAGAATAAATTAATTTTCTCAATGTTTTCAAAAATTCATCCTTCCCATAAACTATGAAAACACATCAGGCATGGATTTTAAAACAAAACTTGAATTCACCAGAAGAGGGTTTATATTCGACAATAATTTTATACACACATCAAACAGAGAAAAATAGAACTAACTACTAAAACCCACAACTAAGAATTCATCCAACCTGGTATAGCTTTCCTGGAAGAAATTTGTAGAAGCGCCCTAACTTTTTCAATAAGCTTCCAATAAATTCCTTCACCTAAATTCTAGACCTATTCCTGTGTGTAACTAAAATAAAGACCTATACCCCTATTTAAACTAAATTTCTAGGTTCAATAGCTTTTTCACAAATAACCTAAATTTAGAATAATAGTAATTTTTATTTTATTTTCTAAATTTATCACAAAAGATAAACTAACTTGCAATAATTAAAAATCATTATTCTTTCTTTTCTTTTCTCATGCACATTAATTAATTTTTTAAATAAAGAATTAAAACAATATTTTAATTCTTATTAATCCTTTTATTCATTTGTTTAATTAAAATTTTAGGAAATAATAAAAGCAATTAATCTAATTTATTTTTCCATTTAAATAAAAATATATTTCTAATATCATGCAGCTTGCAACTTAATTTAATAATTTCTTTTAATTAACTAAATTTATAATCTCAATGCATAAACAATACAACTATGAGATAATTCCATAAACTTAATTAATTAATTACTTTACTCCACCAATACACTCAAATTAAACAAAACTCAAGCAAATACTCATTAAAAGATCAAACAACAAAATACGAAGGCCGAACAAACTAACAAGACGACCAACTGACGACACTCATATGAGTGTAACTGAGTAAAAATAGGGTCAACTACTATCTCCTCCACTTCCATCGAAAAATATAAGGCACGCTCAGACCTGTGAAGCCAGGTGGAGACAATACCCCATACCTACCCGGTACTTGTACCTACAATATCCTGCATCACCAAACCACACATGCATATATATACAATATAGAAAACACGGCATACACACGATGAAGGAGAATTGCAACGTTCCTTGTCTCACCGAAATGAGTGAAGGAAAATCTTCCCCTTGCATCCAATACACTCACAAACACACAACATATAATTACACATTGCATAGATAAAGTAAAATGTTAGTACATAGCAATAATCCATAAAATGTCATAAATCACAAGTACTGAAATACTATGAATAAATTATACATCTCATCTCCAGATAAAGCATAATGTCATAAAAATTTAAATGATATATCATGGTAATGTATCCACTGAAAAACAACCAATAATAAAATATGAGTTTAATGAGTTCAAACTAGTAGGGGTACTACATTCTCCCCCCCAAAACTAGGCTTACTCCTGGAAGCCTAAAATAAATAAGAATACAGCTCTCTCATCTTTGTTGCATCCTCCCAAGTAGCTGAGGTCTCATCATTTGGGTCCCATAGGACCCTTACCTAGTCAATGGTATGACCCCTGAGGATCGAATCCCGATGCTGAAGAATGCGCACGGGCTCCATGCAAAGTTGCCCATCCTTGACTTGCAAAGAGTTCCAATCAAGAACATGTGTCACATCTAGATGATAAGGTCGAAGAACTGAAACATGAATGACATCATGGATGCAGGATAGACTCGGTGGCAAGGCAAGTCGGTAGGCAATAGGTCCTATCCTCTCAAGGATCTCAAAAGGTCCAACAAACCAAGGCGCCAACTTAGAACCCTTTCCATAACGGTTCGAACTCTTCCACGGATGCACTCTCAAGAACACACGATCGCCAATAGAAAACTGATGATCTACCCTATGAGCATCTGCATACTTCTTCTATCTATCCTATGCTGCTACTAAATGCTCACGAATCCTATCTACCTGCTGCTCCATCTCCCAAAGAATATCCGGTCCTATAAGCACCCTGTCCTCTAACCGATCCCAACTCAAAGGAGTGTGGCAAGGATGACCATATAATGCCTGAAAGGGGGACATACCTATGGAGCTATGATATCCATTGTTATAAGAAAACTCCACTAGATATATATAGTCCTCCCAGTGTGACTGTTAGTCCATCACATACATGCGAAGCATGTCCTCTAATACCTAATTCACTCTTTCTATCTGACCATCTGTCTCTGGATGATAAGCTGAACTAAAATTCAACTGAGTCCCCAAAGCATGCTGAAGTAAGGTCCACAATGCTAAGGTAAAGATAGGATCTCTATTAGATATGATTCACCTCAGATCCCATGCAATCTCACTACTTCTTCTAAGAAGACTCGTGCCACCACTGCTGTTGTGTAGGAAACTCGAATAGGAACAAAATGAGCAACCTTAGTCAATCTATCAACTATGACCATGATGGCATCATGACGATGTGAAGAGACAGGCAAACCAACAATGAAATCCATGGAAATGATATCCCATTTCCAATCTGGTACTAGATTAGGTTGTAAAAGCCTTGTTGGGTGTTGATGCTCTGCCTTCACTCACTGACACTCTAGACACTTTGACACAAAATCAGCAATGTCACATTTCATACCCGCCCAATGATAAATCTGTCTAAGATTTGCATGCATCTTCTTGACACCTAGATGTGACAAATAAGGTGCATGATGGGCCTCGGTCATGATCAAAACACGAAGACTCTCCAAAGGAGGTACATAGATCTGTCCATGGTGACGAAGAAGTCCATCTTCCTCAAGGTTATACCCAAAAAATCTACCCTTTAAAGGCCTTCCGGACTCTATCATAGCTCTAACATCCTGATACCAAGTATCCTAAGGAAGAACTCCAAGAATTCTCTCTCTCAATTCTACTCCAAGGGATAATGTTGAAACTTCATGCCGCCTACGACTCAAAGCATCTGCTACTACCTTCTCTTTCCCCTAAATATAACAAACCTCAAAATCATATTTGCAGAAGAATTTCATCCATCTTCGCTGTCAAGCATTCAAGTTTGGCTGCATGAATATATACTGCAAACTGCGATGATCACTATGTAGCTCAAACTAATGCCCTAACAAGAAATGCCGCCATCTAACCAAAGCATGAACTATAGCTGCCAACTCTAAATCATGAACTAGATAGTTCAACTCGTGGTTCTTGAGTTTGTGAGATTCATAAGCAACCACACATCCATCCTGCATAAGTATTGCACCTATACCTTCCAAAGAGGCATCTGTGCATACCATAAAATCTCCAGATGGATCAGGAACTGCCAAAATCAGAGCACTGAAAAGGAGTTCCTTCAAGATCTTAAAAGCTTCTTCACACTATTCTGACCAAACAAACTTCTTCTCTTTTCTTTGAAGAGAAGTAATCGAGTGTCCTATCTGGGAAAAGCCTTCAACAAAGCGACGCTAATATCCAGCCAAACCCATAAAACTCCTAACCTCTGAAACATTGGTCGGTGTTGGCCAATCAACAATGGCTTGGATCTTTGAAGGACCCACAAATATATCTCCTCCCGAAACCACATGACCAAGATAGTTCACCTTAGTCTGGAAGAAGTCACACTTTGCCAAATTGGCATAAAGTTGATTCTCCCTCAAGCACTGTAAAACCTGATGCAAGTGACCCTCATGCTCCTCCATAGATCTAGAATAAATCAGAATGTCATCCAAGAGTACAATGACGAAACGATCAAGGTAGGTGTGAAAAACCCCATTCATTAAGCTCATGAAAACTGAAGGGGCGTTCGACAACCCGAATGGCACCATTGTGAACTCATAGTGACCATAACGAGTACAAAACGCTATCTTATGAATGTCTGCATCCTGAATGCACAACTGATGGTATCTAGACTTCAAGTCAATCTTAGAGAACACCTTGGCTCCTTTAACCTGATCAAAAAGGTCATCTATACAGGGAAATGGATATCTATTCCGGATGGTTACCTTATTTAGTTGTCGGTAATCAATGCATAACCGAAGAGAACCATCTTTCTTCTTAACAAAAATAACATTTGCACCCCAAGGGGAAACACTAGGACAAATGAATCCCTTGGCCAATAATTCTTCTATCTACAATTTCAACTCACTTAACTCTTGAGTAGTCATCTGATATGGAGCTCTCAAAATAGGTTTTGTACCAGGAACCAAATCAACACGAAAGTCTATGTCTCGCTTCAGAGGCATACCAGGAATACCCAATGGAAACACGTCAGCATAATCTCTAAGAATAGGATGACTATCAAGAGTGATTTCTCGACTCTCTAACTCACCCAATTCCTCAAGAGAAATTGCAAACAGTTGACATCCTCTACGCATGCACCACTTAAGTTGCATAGCAAAGATCATACGCAGGGATATCGGCCTTTGTACTCCAACAATCTCCACTTCTTTTCCCAGGTCATCTAAACACTCCACTGTCTTCTTGCGACAATCTACACGAGCACTGTGAGATGATAGCCAATCCATCCCCAACACAAATCCATAAGATCCCAAAGGAATAACCTGAAGGTCAACTGAAGTAACTATGGTTCTATAAAGCAGAAAATCGAACCCTAGGTATTCCCCCCCTCCACTCCAAGGAGAGAGAAAGGAGGGTCACTAGGGTTGACAGTTTTCACTTAGGAGAGACTTTACATTCAAAAGAGGGGTTGAAACCCACAAGATCCAATCCCACGCAATGCAAGACTGGATTCTAAATGAGTTTCAAGGGTTAAGACATTAAGGATACCCTCTTTTGTAAAGAATGTAGATAGAAGGGTTGAACTAGGAGTGCATATAAAGTAAGAAAGATTCGCTTGTAGACAGAGATAGGGATATGGGATGAAGCTGCGGACCTGAAATTAGCAGTAAAATGTTGAGACGACGTTGTTCTACAAATTTGAGCGAAAGTTGACGGGACGATGGCACCCGGAGTGCACACGGTCCTCCGAAAAATCCACGAAATGAAGGGGGATCTGTTCGTCTCTGCACAAGGATTCCATATCTTGAATTACAGCCACGTACCTACAACCTACACACAAAAAAGAGAGGATGATTGGGGGGTTAGGGATTAGGGGTTTGCCTTTAGGTCAAACCCCGGTTTTGGAATTAACAAGAAATGAGAATGTTGTAAATGTAAATGTTTGTAATGTAAACAAGTACTGATACCTTGTCGTAAGAATGTTTGTATTCTTACATACGAAGGTGTAATAATGTTGTATGTTTGTATGTTGTATGTAAGTGATCTCCTCTTCAATGGTTGAATCCTTGTCTTGAATACAACACCTGGCCTTGAATGGAGACTTAGAATGCTCAATTGCTTGAAGCAATGCTTGAATGCTTGAATGTTTGAATGTTTGAATATCGCTTCCGCCTCTTTCACACATAAGTTTTCCTACCTTTTCTGGGAGAGGAAATGTAGTTTATATACTTGTCAATTAGGGTTAGGAGACTGATTTTTCTGACCTTAGGCCGACCTAGAAGAATTATTTTCCAATTTGCAAACTTAAAGACCCGATGCCCAACAAGAGACCGGGGCCACAATAGGGCCAAGGACCAGGGCGTTGGGCGCCATGGTCCTGGGGGACCAGGGCGCTGGGCGCCATGGTCCTGAAGGACCAGGGTGCTGGGCACCATGGTCCCACCTCCCGGGACAACAGGGTGCAAGGAAGGATCAGGCCAAGGTGCAGAAATATGCAGTTTTTGATGTCATAAACAGGTTTCGGGGTCTCCATTCAGGTTCAACATTGCGCCGCCATTGTGAAGACCCAAATGTAGTCAAAATTGCAAGTGTCGCAATTTTAGGACGCTACATTTAGCCCCCACTTTAGCAGGAGTATAAGCGTACGCCCATACTTCCGGTAAAGTACAAGGAAACAACATTGAAAGACTTTCACCACGTCAAGGAGGCAAGATACACCAAGCCCCCAATGGACTAAGGATCTTACGACTTTGATTGACAAAGTAAAAGGGAAGATCACAAGGGAGAACCATGACTGTCAATAGTAAGGTTCCCACACTATGAGTCATGTAAGAAAAATACCAAAAATTTTCAAGGCAAAGCTAAGTTCGCCAATAAATTTTCAAGTATCTTGAAGAGATATGAACGGGGTGTATGCCCCCCTACGTTAAAGCGATTGCACACGCCTCATCGGGGGTGATTGCTTTAAGGTAGTGATACATATAGGAAATGAGAAGGGAAAGAAGCACATTATCACAAGGATTTAGCCCCCAAGTGTGAGATAAGCCCAAGGACAATAGACACAAAACACAAAGCATGAGGTGACTTCACTTTCCTTGGGGTCAGTATGCTGTATGATAATTCATGTATATCATATGTATGTATGCATAATTGTTCTTCATTCCCCAATCAAGGAAGGTCACCTAGAAGAAGGGAACACATGTGTCTTTTGAGTCAACATGAGAGAGACCAAGAGAGATCTCAATCCTTTGCATCGTCCTCAAGTAGACAACACTAAGGACAACAAATAGAAGAATGAGAATAACACATAGAACAAGTAAAAAAAGAGATCAAGAGAGGAGAAGAGAGTCTGCTATGCTAATGAAACTAGTCTAGCACGTCATCCATCCCCCGATCTTGTTGATCAATTTTTCGGGAAGGCAGGAAACACGCTAGAGGAGGAACATCCAACACAGTAGATGGAGCTATCACAAGATCCAAACAAGGGCTATGTTCATGTTCCAAGCCACGTTGTTCTTGTCTAGGAGCTAGGATAAGTGCTTTAGAAAATTCGTTAGATAAATGGTTATCAACATCAACATATTCATACTCACTATCAGAAGCAAGAAGAGTAACATTTTCATCTATATCATCATCAAGATTTATAAAAATAGGATCTTTAACTCGCACAGGATCAAGACCATCATGCATCTTATGTTTAGGAGATTTTGGCTCAATTTTCGGCTGAGGAGAAAATGGAATAATACTAGTTGAAGGTGTTTTTGGGGATTGCAAAGTTTGAGAAGCAGCTGCCTGAGCTCTAAGACGACGCTTTCGTCGGCGTTCACGTGCAGCACGATTTCATCTAGTCTTAGTAGGAAGTTGAGAAGATTGAGGAGAAGGAATGTTCTCATCCTTATCACTTGGGTGTTTAGGTTGTGGTCTCTTAGGTTGAATAATAGGAGAAGAGGAAGGTCTCTTCTCTCCATAAGACGAAGGAGGAGGAATTGTTCCATATAAAGGAGGAATATTTGGTTTAGGAAGGAGACCAATTCCATCATGATGAGGAGGTATAGGTCTACTTTTAGGAAGTTTATTAGACATAGATGTAGTCACATCCATAGGGATGGGTTGGGAATCTTCTTGAGGAAAGACATTAGTTTTATCTTTCAAAGGAAGAACTTCCTTCTCAAGAACAATAGGAATATCAAGTTTGGGCGTTCTAGGTTCACTTAGAGATAGGATCATATCTTTTTTCCACTTTTGATAAGATTTGAAAAGATGATCACTCCATGGTGGAAGAGATTGGAATTGTTTAGGCCAAAAATAATCAATAGGAACGCTAGAAGTTCTTTCAGCTGGTTTAAAGAGACTATGATTGACAGTAACAACTTCACCATTGTGAGGAAATTTCAAACACTTGTGAATAGGAGAAGCAATAGCTTTCATGGAAGATAGCCAAGGATAGCCTAGCTTCACACGAAATTGTTCGGATGATGGAATAATAGCAAAGCTCACATCAAGGGATGTGTTATGAACCTCAATAGGTAACGTAATAGAACCAATTGCAGGAGAAGAAAATGCATCAAATAATTTCACAACCACATTTGTTTCGTCATAGATCACTTGATTCAATTGCAAAGTAAAAAGAAATTCTTCAGTAATGACATTAACCATACAAGAAGGATCAATAAGCACTCCACAGCAAGGTGTATTCTTGACTTTTGCAACTATATATAAAGGACCATCAGGTGCCCTGATAGTTTCACTAGAATCAAATGTGATGGAAGGTTCTTTAGGGATTTTCTGCTATTCCACAAAGTTAATCACATTCGAAGTCATAGACACAAGACTATCAGGTGAGAAAGAGGAATCATTAGTCTCAATCACATTAGAGGTATGAGAAGGTAATGGATCAGTAAAAATCTTAAGATTTTGGTTAGGAGGAGCTACAGATGTGTTGCCTTTATCATTCACACCAGAAATAGAGATAGTATTATTATCAATCAAATCTTGAATTTTACCCTTTAAAGCAAAACATTTTTTGGTATCATGCCCAGGTTGACGATGAAATTGACAAAAAGATTTGTTATCAAAATAGGGTGAATTAATCTTTGCAGGATCTATTTGCCTTATAGGAGGGAGGGTAAGCACATTTTGTTCCAATAACTTATTCATAATACTATGCAATGATTCATTCAAAGGAGTAAACTTTCTTTCTTTCTTCAAAAACTTAGAAATAGGAGGCACACCTGATGCTGCATTCACATTGTTGTTGATGATGTTTTCATTGAACTTAATGACCTCTCTATTCGGTTGAATATTCCCAAATGGTTGTTGACTACTATCACCCTTATCACTCGGAGCCAAAGGATTTGCTTGTTCCATTTGACTCACAGTCAATTGATAATTGTGAAGAGTTGTGCACAACTATTGGAAAGAAGTAAACTCAGAAAATAGAAGTTTTTCTCTAATATCTTTTTGTAAATTAGAAATAAATATTCTTTGAATTTCATTGTCAGGTACTGGAAAAGAAATTTGAGCACACAAATGCTTATATCTACCAATGAAATCAGTCACTTTTTCTTTAACACCTTGTTTACAATGCATTAAATCAATCAAAGTAACTTTAGGACTTATATTGTTTTGAAATTGTTGAATAAAAGAATTTGCAAGTTGTTGGAAAGAAGTAATAGAATAAGAAGGCAATGAGCAATACCATTGTAGAGCGTTATCTCTTAATGTTCTAGTAAACAGTTTTGCAAGCAACCTTTGGTCATAAGCAAAATCGGTACATATTGTTTGAAAGGTCTTAACATGTGTTAGAGGATCACCTTTACCATTATAAAGCTTCAATTGCAGGACTTCAACATGTTTAGGGGGAATAGCTCAAACAATATCAAGAGAAAGTGGGCTCACAACATCAAATGTGGGCACACTAAACTTAGATTGATTAATATAGGCAATCTGTTGCTGTAAAGAAGAGACAGTTTGTGCAAGATTGTTAATGGTCACTTCAGTCGAAGAGTTCATATTAGACGTGTTAGATTGTGATGGAGGTATTATGTTATTGAAAGAAGGTATTGATTGAGAGTAAGGTGGTGGGACTCTATGATAGTTAGTCATAGGAGATGATTGGAAAGGAGGAACACTACAAGGAGGAATGGAATGGTTAAATGAATTGCCCCCTTGCGTCGTGTTTATTTGTGAAGATGAAATAGGAACACTCATTGAAGGAATGAATGAAGAAGTTGGATTGAATGAAGGAAGAGGGTTGATTGAAGAAGAAGGATTGCCCCCATGACTGGTGATCATAGGTGGAATGTCTTGTATTGAAGTAGTCATTATGTTTGATGTAAAGGTAGGTATACTAGCAATAGGAGTTGTCAAAGGAATAGAATGATTAACTTGAGTAGGAAGTTGTGTATAACCTAAAGTTTTGGCACAACTCTTCATAGGCATCACATTCGAATCCACAATGTGTGCAATACTACACAAAATATCAATTCCATTCTTATCACTTTGAACCATACGTTTTAGACCCTTAATTAATGAAAGAGCTTCACTATCGGGGTATTCTTGAGACATCCATTGTCGAAAATCATCAAATTGGTTATCCAATTTCGAAAGTTGTTCTACAGAAACCTCATGGAGAGATTCTTCATCATTAAGAGGATTAGAGGAATTACCCGTGTCCTCGTTAAAAAGGCCATTCAAATTAGGTTCCATCTCCTCGGCAATTAAACCTTCGAAAGACTTAATTCTAAGGCTTCGCCTAACGGGAATAGTGTAAGTAGGGCTTATTGTTGTAAAACTCATGCACTAAAGAGAGAGAGAAGATTTTGAATTTTAGAGGTAGCAAATTTCAATAAAATCAGCCAATCTCCTAGATTTAAGTTGTTAAATGCAATCAGGACAATCTCCCGAAATTTCGGAAAAAATGTCAGGGACCATGGCGAACGGAGTGCACACAGTCCTTGCAACTTTTTTTGAAATTTTCAGGGATGAAAGTTATGATGATTTTAAAGCTAATCTGAAAAAATTGAGTGATTTTACGATCTGTAGATAGGCCAAATTAAAGTTGCAATCTCAAAATTAAACCCTACCAAGATTGTTGAAAAATGCAGAATTTGAATTTTGAAAAAGAGAGGGAAACTGAAATTTTGAATTTTATGATTTTAGAAGGAATACTGAAAGCAATGCAGGCTTTGAAATTTAAAAGTTGACTCAATTTCATGCAAAATTCAATTTTGAAAATGGAAATCAAAATTGTTGCAATTAAACACTTAATTTCAAAAGTCACAAACTGCAAAAATTTGAATAAAACACTGAAATTTCGAATGAATGCTAACACACTTTTCAGATTTAGGATAGTAAGAAACACAATTTTAACACAAATTTCAATTTCAACAATTTTTGAATGATTATAAGCCTTTATCCAAGCAATCACTAGACCAACTTTGACTTTAATTTTGAAAGTGTTAGAATTGATAAAATCAGCCAAGATTCTGGATTTTAGCAGAAAAACACAGTAAGATCTAGCTCCCGAAATTTCAGAAAAAATGTTCGGGACGATGGCACTCGGGGTGCACACGGTCCTTGCAACTTTTTTTGAAATTTTCAGGGATGAAAGATATTGTGATTTTGTTATGGAATCCAAAGTTACAGCCGATTTGGAGGTGTTTTGATCAGTGAAATTAT
Source organism: Cryptomeria japonica (assembly GCF_030272615.1). NCBI lineage: Eukaryota > Viridiplantae > Streptophyta > Pinopsida > Cupressales > Cupressaceae > Cryptomeria > Cryptomeria japonica. The sequence goes on along the minus strand of NC_081409.1, from coordinate 314,055,386 downwards.
CAGTCAAAGGTTGAATCAAGAGGGTTTTAAAAATTAGGGTTTTGACACTTAACCACTTAATTTTCAAAATTAAAGCACAAATATGAATTGACAATTTGCAATAGAAGGGTAGATCTGAAACAAGCATTAACAATTAAACATTTCACAAGCTCAATTACTAAAAAGAAAATTTTAGGGTTTTTATGCAATTAACCTCTAAAATTTGCAAAAGATCAAACATGGAAATGTAATTAAGGAAACAATTTTTCAGATCTAACCATGAATAATCAGAATTAGGATGTTCATGTTAGGCTCACCAAAATGTAAAGCAGAAAATCGAACCCTAGGTGTTCCCCCCCCACTCCAAGGAGAGAGAAAGGAAGGTCACTAGGTTTGATGGTTTTCACTAAGGAGAGACTTTACATTCAAAAGAGGGGTTGAAACCCACAAGATCCAATCCCACGCAATGCAAGACTGGATTCTAAATGAGTTTCAAGGGTTAAGACATCAAGGATACCCTCTTTTGTAAAGAATGTAGATAGAAGGGTTGAACTAGGAGTGCATATAAAGTAAGAAAGATTCGCTTGTAGATGGAGATAGGGATACGGGATGAAGCTGCGGACCTGAAATTAGCAGTAAAATGTTGAGACAACGTTGTTCTACAAATTTGAGCGAAAGTTGACAGGACGATGGCGCCTGGAGTGCACACGGTCCTCCAAAAAATCCATGAAACGAAAGGGGATCTGTTCGTCTCTACACAAGGATTCCAGATCTTCAATTACAGTCGTGTACCTGCAACCTACACACAGAAAAGAGAGGATGATTGGGGGGTTAGGGATTAGGGGTTTGCCTTTAGGTCAAACCCCAGTTTTGGAATTAACCAAGAAATGAGAATGTTGTAAATGTAAATGTTTGTAATGTAAACAAGTACTGATACCTTGTCGTAAGAATGTTTGTATTCTTACATGCGAAGGTGTAATAATGTTGTATGTAAGTGATCTCCTCTTCAATGGTTGAATCCTTGTCTTGAATGCAACACCTAGCCTTGAATGGAGACTTAGAATGCTCAATTGCTTGAAGGAATGCTTGAATGCTTGAATGTTTGAATGTTTGAATATCGCTTCCACCTCTTTCACACATAAGTTTTCCTACCTTTTCTGGGAGAGGAAATGTAGTTTATATACTTGTCAATTAGGGTTAGGAGACTGATTTTTCTGACCTTAGGCCAACCTAGAAGCATTGTTTTCCAATTTGCAAACTTAAAGACCCGATGCCCAACAAGAGACTGGGGCCATAATAGGGCCAGGGACCAAGGCGCTGGGCGCCATGGTACCACCTCCTGGGACAGTAGGGTGCAAGGAAGGATCAGGCCAAGGTGCAGAAATATGCAGTTTTTGATGTCGTAAACAGGTTTCGGGGTCTCCATTCAAGTTCAACGTTGTGCCGCCATCGTGAAGACCCAAATGCGGTCAAAATTGTAAGTGTCACAATTTTAGGATGCTACAGGTTCCTAGTTTCAACTCACAACTGGGAATAAAGGCATCTATAGAAACACAGACACTTATAGCTAACTCTACTTGCCACCTATCCACCTACTTATCAGATGTAAGTCCACACCGCTCCACAATGGATGAAGAAATAAAAGAATTAGAAGCTCCAAAATCAAAAAGTACAGAGATAGGGGTTCCATGCAATATGCTTGCTGCCTCAATGACTGTACCCTGATGATCAGCTTGGCGGTCATCTACCACTACAAGTACTCTATGGGATCTTCCTGCATCTCCCACTATAGGTTCAGATGTTGTTGGCCTCTGACTACCTATGTTGTGGAAATTTTGAGGGCACTACGCAGCTCTGTGACCAAACTGCCCACATGAGAAGCAAGCTCCTCTATTACTTGTTGGTCCACTAGATTGCTGGAAACTTCCCTGGCTAGGGGCATAAGATGCACTCTGTGAGGCCTGCCCTGTAGGGCCTTGTTGGCCCCTCTGCCAGTTCCTGCCCTTCTTATACTGAGAATTGCCACCTTGTTGGCCCTGGAACTATTTTGGTTTTGACTATTGCTACTGTTATTGACCACTCTTAGAAAGTGCTTGAGGAGTTCTAAATGGTGCAGCTGACTGGGACTGATTTTCCCTAGCTTTATTTCCACTGGTAGGTGCACTTCCTATCTGCACACCTGTCTGACCACCAAGTGCACGACTAAGGTTTAGCTCAACTAATCTGGCCTTCGCCATGGCTATCTCCATTGAAGTTGATTCGAATACCCTCACACCTCCACTAATATGGTCGTTCAAACCTCTCAGGAAATGTTGGACAAGCATAGCCTCATCATTACCAATTCCAGCGTATTGTTTGAGCTCATAAAACCTGTGCTCATACTGATCTACTGTCATCCCATATTGACACAAGGCATAAAACTCATCTGCTCGACTCTGCCTCCAGTAGGGTGAGAGGAATCGTGCCCTGAATCTCTCCAAAAATAGTTCCCATGTGATTGTGTTAATGCATACATCAATCTTCTCCTCCTCTAATCTCCACCAGATTGAAGAAAATTTATTGAGATGCATAATAGCACATCTTGCCTTGGTGTTATTGTTGTATGGAAACATAGAGAAACACCGGTCCAAGCCGATAATCCAGGTCTCTATCTCAAGACCAGTACCCATACCATCAAAGTAAGGAGGATTGGACCTCATCAAGTCCTTTATGTGACCCAAGGAAGGTGGATCTCGGATAGCTAGAATCTCCCCTCTCCTTGGTGATCTCTCTCTCTCTCTCTCTCTCTCTCTCTCTCTTCTGGAACCTGTTGAAGTGGCTCCTCAACCGGAGCATGAATAGGCTATTCAAACTCAGGCCTTTGGCCTAACCTAGCTAGAACCTCCTGAAACATCTGTCTTAGCTCTTCCCTTTCGGGAACATATTCTCCTGCATGCTGAGAGTTCTGATGAACAGATTGTTCCTGCTCCTGATGAACTGACTGCTCCGGCTCAACACTCACATGAGTAGGTGGTGGTGAAGGACTATGATGGTTAGAACCACGGCCCCATCCTCCACCTTTGCCTCCTTTACGACCACCTCCTCTAGCTTTCCTAGCCATGACCTGGTACCATAAAAGAGAAAATGGTTCAGATCCATAGCAAGGATAAGACAAGAGAGATACAAACATTATGACCTAAGCAAGATGGTCAATGAAAGGCACACTACAAACCCAGAGTACCCAGTGTTGAAACTTGGGCTCTGATACCAAATGTAATGCCCCACCAGGAACCCTAAAGGAAAACAACAAAACTAGGCAACTAAAGGGTGAAATATTTTTTTTTCAAAAGATTAAGTGCACTAACTATAACCATTGCATGTTTAATAACACAGCGGAAGTCTAACATATGTTTTCCTAAGGGTAACCAACGAAGATTAATTCATAGATTATATTAACACCATAGTTAATCCATTTAATTAGATAAATTGAATGCTTAAGTTTAAAACTTACACATACATCCAAAATTCATAATAAAGAAATAAAAGTATTCCAATGTATCCAATTTCCATAAACCATTTAAACATAAAATTAAAACAATAACATTCATTTCACTAACATAATATTACAATATCCAAAAATACATGGCTTCCAATAATACCACTGATTACAAAGTTACAATATCAAGGTTACATAAAAGTCTAATACAATGACCACAAGGTTTCAACTGAACAATGATCTCGAACAAAAGTTGGTACATAAACCACGAACCAAGAAACACCAGCGAAGCCTTTCCTCACCTAAAGATACAATCCAAAACATCTGATGGGAAGTGGCACTACCACCCGACCATGTGATCCCGAAATGGAACCACCCCACCATGCTAGGATATAGTAGAAAACCCTCAAGCAAGAAAAGTAAGACAAGTACGAAAGGACTACAAGACTCTGCAAACATCCATGTGACTCAACTGACAAAACACTAGTGACTCTAAGAAGAGAGTGTCATCTCATAGCTTGATGGCTACCATGGTACAACCTCCATAGGTCTCGGCCCCAATCCTCGGGTTTCTCCTGGTAACCTCTGCCGAGACTCTAGTTCCAACTAAGTCTCATGCGGACCCTACCAATCCTTTTGTGAAGACAAGGTGGTAAGTTTGTCATTCCAAAACTTCTTGTAACATTATGAGCCCTATACTAGCACTCACTTATGCACGAGGTACATTTATCTTAATTAATATTTAATCTACCCACCCCCTAATCAATTATTAGGTTATCACTTTTTAACTAACTTTCTATGGGTTATCCTATCATCCACTTCGGGCATGGCCCTTGCTCGAAAGCCACTCTCTCGCATAGGACACTAACTAGAAATGTTTCTCTCTACGAGAACTCTATGGCAAAACAGACAACCATAAACAATCCTGACAAGCATAGGTGAAGGACACACAAATACTAACCCAAGATTGACCATTTGGACAAACACACACAATGGCTCACATCAATAAGGTTATACACCAACACCTGGTCTAGGAGAAATAATAACATAGGACACAATGACAATTCAACCAGAATACCAATTAAATTTAAGCTTGACTGAAAATATCATTTACACAAGATCCTAATACAAGCAATCTTTTCTTAAAACAACCAAAGCATAAATTATTTACAAATAAATATTTTCCCAATAATAAAAAATACAACTATGTTAAAACATCCTTCTTGTCATTGTCCAAAAAGATTTAAAATAAAAATAATTCTCCTAATGTATTTTCAATATATTTATAGAAATTATAAGCTCTATTTTTGAAACATTCTAAACTATAATTAAATAATATTTAAAATAACATTTAAAATATTATAATAACTACCATAAGAAAAACATATATATATATATATATAAACACATATATGAATATATGTCATGCCCAAACTTTTGGGCAAAACACAACCAACAATTTTTTTTTTAAACACTTATTTACATGCAATCGTTGCTTAAATAGTTGTGACAACTTAACATGTTGTTCCAAACAAATTATTAATTGATATTTAATACTAACATAACAATTATGATAGTTCCTATTATCAAGTGGAACGAATAAATTTTATAAGGGTAATATTAAATTCACTCAAAAGTTCATTTTATTTCAGTTGTGTTTATTAGTACATAATCAATTCCATTTCTTCTAAATAGACATTAACATAATTACTTGGTTCAATATTAATTATTTATTAAATATTGAGTTTCCTCCATCCTGTTAATACATCCTTTCTTAATAATTTAATTTAAAAGCGGAATACTAAGTGAATTATCTTATTATCTTGTCAAATTTAATCAATAGATTAATTAAATCAAACTCTCTAAAATAATTGACGAAGACATTAATAATCTTCAATAATCATTAATTGATTTTAGGAACTAACTAAATTAGTCCTAGCACTTAGTTTATATATGTCTATATTTTATTTTAACATAATCAAAATGTAGTTTAAACTAAATCGACTAACGGGTCGATTAAATCCATAACGAGAATCGTCTTATAAGGTTAAATCTCTAAAACCTATATTAAGTTTGTCTGAAATTATTCCCTATATACAAATAACTACCAACAGATTAAATTTCCTAAATGATTAACTCCAATAATAATATAATTTTAAAAACAACATCTTTTATTAAATATACCCATATGTTTATTTTGAAACTTATATGAAATATAAACACTTGATAAAATATTTATTCTAACATTATAGACAATTTATACATTCATGTGTTTAAACTATATATCTCCCTTTTATTCAAAACACATATATATGGAAATATCATTTATTTTCTAAATATAAATGTCCCAATAACTTAACTAAAATATATTAAGTAAATACTGAAACCCTAATCTCTTTATTTTATAAACACTTATATAGCTCATATATATATATATTAACACCTAATCAAATATTCAATCTAAAATTTGCTCTATCTATTCATATTTCAAAACTCTATATATATATATATATTATATGTATGTATATATATATATATATATATATATATATATATATATTTAAATATTATAATAGTTTCCACATATCTATAAAAATCTCCATGCAAACCCTAACTAAGAATATAGAATTATAAAATATCCTACATTTTATAATTTCCTTTTTCTTTTATAATACACTAGTTTTATTAATATAAAAAGATACCTTTTATTTTATTTTATTTTTATATCTTAATACTCATACTACCCTAGCCCTAACTAGCTAGGGTTTTTAATTTCATTTTTTTGTTCTTTGAATTGTGCAAGGGCAGTTTTTGACGAGCGGCAGCCATGGGAATGGAATCGGCGGAGGGTTTGGCATATACAGCGGCGGGCGTCCCTGAGGACGCCACTGTGGATGCGGTCGAGCGCCGCTCACTATGGGAAGCCACAGTGGCAAACCACTGTGGTTGCCCACAGTGACGGCTCCTGGGCCGTCCACTGTGGGAAGCCACAATGGCACCCTCCCTAGCCGCGCCGACCACTGTGCTAAACGCAGTGGTTCAGCGTCGACCTGAACCCTTATTGCGGTATTTTTTTTTTTTGATATTTTTATTTATTTATTTTAGTTTATTTAATAATTTTGTTTATTAAAATTATAATAAATTTTATATATATATATATATATATATATATATATATAATTTATTATAATTTATTATATATATATATATAAATTATATATATATAAGTATGTTTTTGTTTTTTTTTTAAATATGAAATCCATTTAATCATATATATATATATATATATATATATATATATATTAAGCATATATTAATTTTAGGGCATTTTTTTGAAAACAAATGTTGATATTTTTCTTTACTTGAAAAATTTTAGTAGATAAGATAAATTCTACAGACTTAAATCACTGCATTTATTTCCATTTATCAAAATCCTAGTTGCTAAAACAAATAGATATATTATTTAAATACAGATTTACTTTCTGCAAAAATAAGGTAAATAATAGAATTAAAAAAAACTTAAAACAACAACTAATTAAATCTAAACTTTATTAAATAAATCCTTAGAGATGACTATAATTTTTTTTTTTTTCTGCAATTAAATAAATGATAGATTTAAATAAAACTAAATATGCACTTCCATATATAGATCTAAATGTGTCAAATTCTAGTTTACTACATGCATGTTAACCTATTCCATTCTTTTTTCTAATATTTTGTGTTAAAAACATAAAGGGAATAAATAAACTATTTTCTTCTCAAAATATCCTAAAGACAACAAATATTATTTTTTTGAAATATAGAAAACTAAAACCAGAATTACTCATTTCTTTTCTGCAATATAGCATAAATAAATATTACATATCTTTAAAATATATTTCCAAGACATTATTGTCACTTTACAAATAGGTCTCTCATTTCAAATAAATGAGGACTTTCAAAGAATAATAATTACATTTACAAATATTTTTCTGCAACAAAAAACTTCAGCCACATCTACATGTCCTATTCTTTTCTTCCAACAACCTGCAATAAATCAAAAGCTATGACCATGGAGTGATCACCTCCCAGCCTAGGCTAACTAGTAGCCACCCCCGAGCTTGGAGAACCAAGCCCTAGATAGGCTACACACATGCAAGGAAAATAAACAAGGGAAAACTTTTCACAAACACATTCCCAACCTAGGGCTACACTACACCACACATTGTGATGACTTTTCAAGGGTGGTAGTGGACCAAGTACCCTGAGGAGACTGCAAGTATGGTAAAACACAAAGCCACCTCATGGCAACCAAAATATATCATAAATATATCAACCCCTCATCCTTATGCCCCCCCAAGGCACTCTGGCCTTATTTCCCTCCTTACGACCCCCAAATGCATAAACAAGCCATGCAGTAAGGGTCACTTAAATATCCCTTGTGATCACTCTCATAATGAGAGCCTCTCACTCGAGGGTTTTCAAACTCCTACCACCCACAAGACCATCCTCTCTCCCAAGAGTAGGAGGTCATGGTTACTCCCAAGCACATAAAATGCATACAATAAGTAAAACATAGACACAAATAATTTTCCAAGGAGAACATACAACAAACTAACCTTTTTACACAAGCAATTCTTTTCTACATATCATACAATATGACAAACATTATAGGAAAAGTTAAACCAACCTTCAAACTGCCCAAAGGTATGCTAGATTTGTTGAGGATGAGCAGTCCAAATCCACAATCCCTTGCTTCTCTACACTTAGCCAAATTCCTAAAACCAAATATATCTTTTCTTTCAAAATTCTTGTCTCCAAAAATAAAGAGTGGGTGATTACCACAAAATCTCTCATTCTTGCTTAAGAAGACCCTAGTGAGAGTTCTCACAAGTTTCTAAAACTGAAAGGGAAAGGTAGGAGAGAATGGGAAAGGAATCTCACCTCCAAAAGGAAAGTTTACAACTTAGATGATCCTTCTAATTTCAATTTTCGCACAACTTAGAAAAGTCACTTTTTAGGGTGTCTAAATGGTCACATGGGAGTTGGAACATGCCTAAAATTACTCCTAACCTTTTGGTATACCTTATGGGATTTAGGAAATGCTTTTAAACTACCCCTAGGTGTCCATTTAACCCCTTTTAAACCCATCTGAAGTTAATTTTCGGGTCAAACCTAAGTTGACCATCCCAAAGATTCTTTACCCTAGTAAAATATAGAACCATATTAATTAAATTGAAAAAACTAAGGTTAAACAACTCCCTCCAAGAGATAATTCAAAAATCAAACATAAATCAACACATGTGTCAAGTGACACAATAAAAATACTTTACAAAATTATACACGAAATCTTGTCTCTTGTTGGATTTACATAAATAAACAAAATTCAATTTAACATTCATGCAACAATCACCTTCATGAATAAAATACGATACAAACGGGGTGTTGTCTATCCAAATAGACAAACCCTAGTTTTACGAATGTACATAGGTCTAGGTTTGGTTCTCCATAATGTTTCCATGGTCACATGGATAATTTTTCTATGCATCTCAATTACAAATTAGTACTTCCAAATATCTTCATAAAATATTAGACACATGAATAAGAATACACATCAAACACTCTGCATACAATTGACATTAACAAATCAATATCTTATCTATCCCAATTTATCTACATAAGCCATTATCATAACTCTCATAATTTCATTCACTTATTAGATATGCATCATATTTCCAACATCATAATAAAGTTCTGCAAATCCAGATATAGCTGACATACGTTAGTTCAAGATTATCCAATCAATGGATCTTTTAGGATTTCAAATTCATAACACATCAAAATGTACACCACAAGGTGAAATAATTTTATAACTTAGTTCAATTACTTTTCTCACCAATCTATTTGTCTAACATAGCCCATTTTATTGAATTATATAGCATTTATTAATAGGGTCAAACATGGTCAACCAAGTAAATCAAAGCTTGGTTTAGGGAAGGCCTTATAATATACATATATAATATAACACATAATAAATTTTATTTATCCAACCCCTGGGTACGAAACCTGAAACAGACATACCATAGTATGCATAGGGGTTAGAAATTAATTTAAAAATTAAAAACACTTTAAAATTTGTTTAAAGCCCTTAGCACAGTAGCCTAAGCTACCGCCGATAGCTAGTACTACCGTCCGGTAGCACTACTACCGTCGATAGCTAGTACTACCGTCCGATAGCATGCCCTACTTTTTTTTTTAATTTTTTTTTTTTTTTTTTAATAATATATTTGTTTTAATATTAATTTCCAAATGCCAAAAAAATTCATTTTACATAATTCCCATAGAATTTTAAAATTTCATATAAATTGAAAAACTCCTTCACATAATTTTATTTCAAACACAATTTTTTTAAAATTTAGATAATCAAATTAATTTAATTCACAATTAAATTTATTTCTAAGAAACCATAAGATTTATGTAAAGAACTATTAATACAAATTAAACAAGAGAGAATAAATTAATTTTCTCAATGTTTTCAAAAATTCATCCTTCCCATAAACTAGAGAAACACATCAAGCATGGATTTTAAAACAAAACTTGAATTCACCAGAAGAGGGTTTATATTCGACAATAATTTTATACACACACATCAAACAGAGAAAAATAGAAATAACTACTAAAACCCACTACTAAGAATTCATCCAACCTGGCATAGCTTTCCTGGAAGAAATTTGTAGAAGTGCCCTAACTTTTTCAATAAGCTTCCAATAAATTCCTTCACCTAAATTCCAGACCTGTTCTTGTGTGTAACTAAAATAAAGACCTATACCCCTATTTAAACTAAATTTCTAGGTTCAATAGCTTTTTCACAAATAACCTAAATTTAGAATAATAGTAATTTTTATTTTATTTTCTAAATTTATCACAAAAGATAAACTAGCTTGCAATAATTAAAAATCATTATTCTTTCTTTTCTTTTCTCATGTACATTAATTAATTTTCTAAATAAAGAATTAAAATAATATTTTAATTCTTATTAATCCTTTTATTCATTTATTTAATTAAAATTTTAGGAAATAATAAAAGCAATTAATCTAATTTATTTTTCCATTTAAATAAAAATATATTTCTAATATCATGCAGCTTGCAACTTAATTTAATAATTTCTTTTAATTAACTAAATTTATAATCTCAATGCATAAACAATACAACTATGAGATAATTCCATAAACTTAATTAATTAATTACTTTACTCCACCAAAACACTCAAATTAAACAAAACTCAAGCAAATACTCATAAAAAGATCAAACGACAAAATACGAAGGCCAAACAAACTAACAAGACAACCAACTGAAGACACTCATATGAGTGTAACTGAGTAAAAATAGGGTCAACTACTATCTCCTCCACTCCCATCGGAAAATATAAGGCACACTCAGACCTGTGAAGCTAGGTGGAGACGATACCCCATACCTACCCGGTATTTGTACTTGCAATATCCTGCATCACCAAACCACACATGCATATATATACAATATAGAAAACACGGCATACACATTGATGAAGGAGAATCGCGACGTTCCCTGTCTCACCGAAATGAGTGAAGGAAAATCATCCCCTTGCATCCAATACACTTGCAAACACACAACATATAATTACACATTGCATAGATAAAGTAAAATGTTACTACATAGCAATAATCCATAAAATGTCGTAAATCACAAGTACTGAAATACTGCAAATAAATTATACATCTCATCTCCAGATAAAGCATAATGTCATAAAAATCTAAATAATATATCATGGTAATGTATCCACTGAAAAACAACCAATAATAAAATATGAGTCTAATGAGTTCAAACCAGTAGGGGTACTACACATGGTGCCAATTGGCACCATCCATGAGGTGAGAGGATCAATCTGTCCTCCGCCCTTTCTTTTCATCTTTTAATATCAATCCTCCATCCTTTTCATCCAAAATTATAAATATCCAACTCTTAACCATTTCTACCTCTCTCACCTCTTTGTCATTTGGGCATTATTATGTACCAATTTTCAAATGAGCACACATCCAAAACAACTATCATGGGTAGATCTACACAATAGGGAGTTTAATATAGTTTATTTTTAAAAAAGTATATGTGTGTATGAATTTCTTTGCCTAATATGAGTGTTTACATGTTATTGTGTTTTGTTTGGTTTTATTGTTAAATCATTCACTTAACACCATATCTTACACACATTATGAAATGATTAATAAAAAGCATAAACATGCATTCTCTAACCCAAGGAATTTTTTGAAAATACTAGACTTAAATTTTATTTTTATTTTTCTCCTTTTTCCAAAACACAAGATTATTTCACCAGATTAAAATATGAAATAATTTAATTCATGAAATTTTAATTTATACAAAATGGGAAATCAAACAATGAAAATAAATCAAACATTTACTAATGAATCACAACATAGACACTTTTTGGAATCATCTCTTATTCGGGTTTGGGTTAAAATGAGGTCAAACATGACACATATTATGCTCGATTTAAGTATGATCAAGGAATAATAGACAAGAAAGGCCTAGTGTAATATCCTCAAAGGCTTGAAATAACCACTATTGGGGAATAACTCAAACTTAAACTTGTGAAGACAAATGGATAAAAACTTTGTACTTGTAGCCTCTCAACACACATGTCAAGCATACTTACTCAATATATAATAGTTGAAGCATACCATAATCACCTAATGGAGTACAACATCATATAATTGTTGCAATCAAGGAACACTGAGAGGGGGGGTGAATTAGTGTTCTACAATCTTTAACATTATTAATCTGATTCTTCGACCATCTAATGTAAATTATCAACAATAGAAATATACAAACACATAAAGAAAACATCCACAACACCATAACACCAAATTTATACATGGAAAACCCAATTAAGGAAAAACCACGATGGGAACCTACCCACAATGAGATAATACCCTGTTAGGAGTAAGTGAAAAATTACAATGGGGAATGCACATGCATTTAGGTACACTACCTAGAGGTCACTGCTCAAATTACAAAAGGGCTACAACCCAAAAGGCTCACTACCTTATAAATTGGTTACAAAAGAGACAAGAAGGTTTGAACTATTGAATATAATCAACATATTCCTAAGTATAGTTATGGTTAAGCACAAAACACATAGTCTTACTCTACTATGCTATACTGCTCTATTATGATGTTTTGCTACATCCTGGAGCACAAATCCTTTACTTGCGCACATGAAACTGCACAAAATCCCTCACAAATACTCTCCACACAACCACTAATACAAAAAATTAAAATATCAATCTCTCTTATATATTCGTGACATCAAATGAGATCTTTTGCATGTCATCCAAAAAATGCATAACACACAAATACCAAGTCGGCTCAATCCGAACTCAAATGAATATGTGGACCAAAAAAAATTGTCCACATGCTTCCCACATGTCATCTAATCATCCTCAAACACAATTACAACCACCAGAATCGATCCACAAGATCCACACAATAAATATCCACATGTTGTATTGTTGATGAATATTGTTCTAACCAAAAACCTGTACATCAAATCTTCCAACTTACTCAAGAATCATCACTGGAGGCCACAAACCTGAAATAAGGTAAATAAAACTTCCATAAAGCTTCCCATAGATTCATAACCCAAAACATTTACCAGAAATGAACTGCCAACCAAAATATTGTATTATGTCGGATGTCTTGTTCTATCTTACCGGACCTTGCCAAAACTCAATCACTCTTTCGATATGAACAAATCATGAACTATGGATGGGTACATTAGCACTGGTTTCCATCAATGAAAAAATTTGACTACATGCACAGTGTCTCTTGCCAACAATCTCCCCCTTTGGCATTGATGACAACACTTAGTGAAAAATGACTAAGTGTCAGAATCAGTACCAGTATATGTACACTGCAAAACTCAAAATCTCAAAATTACAAAATTTTGGAACTCCCCCTAAGATGAATACAACATTTTTCACTACATTACACTCCCCCTTTGACATCAATGGAAAGATAGGGATCTGAATGCCAAAATTCACTACACATAAGCATATATACACACAGACTTCACTATCTTACAAAAACTTGAAAAATGTCTGCAAAAGTATTTTTCACTGAATTATGATGATTGTCCCATGCCTTTGATTGTCCCATGCCTTCCCAAGACATTACAGCACATATATGAGACCACTAATAAGATATGCTTGAGTTTATGTCGACCTGAGTTCAAATGAGTCTTTTGAGCCTAAGGCATCTTGTGCTTCCTTCAAAGAAATGAACATGGTGTCCAACTTGGGAGTGATTAAACCCTGAAGTTCACCAACCCTACCAATAACCTTTTCTTTATCATGGCCTAAACTCTTGATCTTGTCAAGTAATGATATCACCTAATCTTCATGACTAGCCACAAAGACTTACAAAGGATAAAAAGACTGAGATATACCTACCAGTATTTTTTCATTCTCCTCAATTTGTTTCTCAATGTCTGCAACAAACTTGGAAGGTGACAAACAAAACTTGTAGATATTTCCTCATTCTGATAAGGCATCTTGGATGATTTTTATACATGTGTCTAACAAACCTCTATCATTGGCAATCATTTTCTTCAATGTCCTAAATCTTTTAGCTTCAAATTTATTTTTATCTTTGATCTCAACTGACTTTTCTAATGATTCAAAATGGGTACTCACCGAATTGATTAAACTCTTCAGTTGGTTGGAAGGGGTATCCGATGTATCCTTTTGAAAGGTAGGCATTAATTTTTCAAGAATATCGAATGCAAGAATCAGCAGATCACTATCGTCCATATGGGATTTTAGAATTTCCTCTCTAGCCTTAGCTTGTGCAAGTGTTGCTAATTTTAATTTTTTGCTAGGAGAGAGGGTTGCCAGACTGATAGATTCCTGTGACAGTGTCAGATCATCAAAAATATGCTTTTCCTTCTCAAAGAATTCCTTCACATACTCGATAGTGTCTCTTGGTTCAACCTTTGAGTCCTCTGCATCAATTTATGCCTTGACCTCTTTTAGACCTATTTTATCAACATCCAAAGCTTGAGTCTACATGGGTTGATCCAAAGGATTTTGTGTATCCTCACCCTTATTATCTGCACCTGTTTCCTCTTCACCTTTTTCAAACTCATCTCCCTACTTATCTTTATCCACATCTTCATTTTCTGGAGCACTTTCATCAGCATGATCGTCTTTGGTTTGATCTTCTTGTGATGCGGGGGTAGATGATACAACATCATATTGATTTCTCTGCAAAATTGGCTTAAGGATTTTCTTTGTATCCTTTACTAACTCATCAGTTAGACCAATCATAATCTTATTGACTCTGATTTTTCTTCTGAAGTGTGTCTTAGCTTCTTTAAGTATTTTGTTTATCTCTATAATCACTATTACCAGACATAAATTTACAATTACACTCTCTTAACCTTTCATCTTCCTTATTTGCAGTCTATCTCCTCATTTCTAGAATATCATGCAAACCTTTTGGTATCTCAGACATTATTTCTATTAAAGCCTTGCTTAACACATTTAAATATTTGATAGTAGCTTCCTCTAAAGCCCTTTTTCCATTATCATCAAAATTGTTATACCATTCTGTCATTGGTTTCAAGATTCCATTCTTTACAACTTCATTCACAATTTCATCTAAAGACATAGGAGGTTTAACTGTAAGTTTTTCTTTCTTAATTACCTCATCTATTCGAGAGGTTTTTGCTTTCTTACCATATGGCTTCTTCTTATCAACTTTAGCAGCTTTAGTCCATTTTTCCTTAAATTCCTTCATAGCTTCATCGGACTCTATTTCTTCATTATCCTCCATGGTAACAAATTCCTTTGATTTCTTCTCCTTCTTCCTCTTTTCTACTTTTCTGGATGGCTTGACTGGAGATTTTGTTGACTTTGCAGGATTTGATGGGGGTGTAGATCTCCTTGAGGGTTTAGGAGCAGGGACTTCCACTACATTCCTTTCCCTTGATTTTTGGACAACCTCCTTAGAGATTCCAATTCTCTTTGCATAAGCCTCAACTTCCTTCCTTAGTTTCTTCCGGATCGCATGCTTCTTGAACTCCTTATACTATTTCAAATCCTTCTCAGCAAAGGTGCCAAACCTCTCCTTTGATGGATCTATCAGTTTTCTCAGGAGGTGTTGTGCATAAATCTCAAGAATCTCTTCATCTACCTCATACCCCATGGGCATGATCCATAAAGTTCTCGATTCTACTTCTTTCATCAAACATTGGTTTTGTGTCCACCATGAAACAAATAGTGTCTTGGTATTTCTCAACTATGGATTTAGGAATTCTCCCCCTTTCCTTCATTGCACTTTGGAAATTCTTAAAATATCCCTAGAGAGTCACTTTCTGGGTCTTATTGTCTCTAATTCTATGTAGAAAATCTCTGATTTGGATGGCTACCAATTTGTCATATGCCCACTGCACTTGACCTACTCCTGGTACTTCATTCAAGAAGAAAAAGTGCAAACACAGAATTAAGGTTTCATACTTGAATGGTTACTTCTTGTCTTGTTTAATTTTCTACAAGTTCTTCATCAGCTCACTCTTGAGAAATTAACATAAATCATATTTTTTGTCTTCCCAGAGCATCTCATATGTAGCATAGATAGTTGTTCCGAAGATAGAATTTTCCCTACTGTATTTATAGATCTTATATCCTATCACCATGGAGGAAAACTTAACATCATGTTCAAGAATATCACTTATAGTCATCGTCCTTTTATCAAATTGTGATCTGGTTGCATCAGTAACCGTCTGATTCTTCACTATCCTTAATGAGGGTAAGTCACTGGTTGAGAAAAGACCAGTAACAACCCTAATAGAATTCTTTGTGATCTTATGTAGCTTATCCAATCATATTAATTCATTGTACATTCTTCTTAGCACATACAAGACCCACTCAATTTCATCAAATGATGGAAATCTGACAAATTGTAGAAACCCTCTCTTTTAGTACTTAACATTTAGATTTCGGCTGTAAATTCTCATCTAGCAGTTGGTTACTGTAAAGATTCAACAAATTAGAGCTTCCTAACTCCTTGATGGGGCAATGTGTATAAACCCTAATATCTTTGATATGTAAAACACCATAGAGAACTAATGAAAATGCACTTTTTGGATCATCTTCAATCGAAATGAAAGGATGTTTCTTGAAATTGGGACAAGCTCTATCGATTACATCAACAACTAGAGGGGTTGCAATTCTAAAGGCAGCCATTTCAGAAAATTCAAACTTGAAAATTTTCACCGATAAATACATTTTCCACCGAATAAGGGTTTCGCACAGGAAATCTTCTTGAGGCTTTGATCTCTTGGATATTCTTCTTGCAGAGATCTCTTCTCTTCTTCTCTTCAGATGAAAAGTGAGAAATGAAAGAATAAAATTGCCTTATATCATTTACGAACCTAAATTTCAATGTAATAAATGCACTTTCCCTAGTCTTTCGGATACTCAGTTTTTCCAGAATACTTCACCAAATTCATTTGCGGATCCTCAAATCTACTCAAAAACATCTAAAAACCTTTCCAAAATATTTATAATCATCAAATTCAACTTCTGCAACCTACCAAAATCAGGCACAGATCTCAAATAGGGGGTTTATAAGATTTTCATAAAAACCTCCCCCAAGGCCAGATGCCTTAGCTTAGTTATCGAATGAAGTTCAAGCACCAGAATAAGGTGTGGACTCACTCCCTACATCATTATCTATCTTCTTAATCCATGTCTTCTTCATCTGATCTCTGATCTCCTCAACATTTTCTTTGTCTTTCTCATCTTCCCCTTCACATTCTTGGTCTTGTCTACCAGACCTCTCTTATTCACATTTATGCTTCTACAGTATTTTGCAATGTGATCGGATTTGTTGCAAGCATAGAAAACAACATTTCTTTGCATAGGCCTAAAGTTCATCTGATTTGCTCTTTATCTGCATTGATTAGCAACATCTCCAAATCTACCACATGCATAGCATTTGGCATTTCTCCTATTTGGAAAGTTATTCATCATACTTCTACATTTATTTGACTTATGACCATATTTGTTGCATTTGAAACATTGACTAGTGAAAGATGGACCATTATTATTCATCCTATTTCTGAATTGACTGGCCATATGACCAAATTTATTGCAAACAAAACAGTTACCATTGAACTTATGAGAATTAGGTTGCCTTACTGGAGGCCTTCTAGAATTGTTCTTCTAATGTGTTGCTTTGGTATTGCCTTGACATGATCTGGATCTTTCACCTTTCTCAAATTATCCAAGACCTCTTGTGTCATTGGCATTCTTTTGGATTACAAGCATCTCATCAAGCTTGGTTGAACTAATTCTGAACTTCTCCTTGTACTCATTTGCAACATCAAGATCATATCTACGAAGAATGATATATCTTTCAAGATCTTCCGCATGTTGTCTGGAGTCTTGCAGGTCAAGCTTCAGTTGGCCATTCTCACAATCAAGTCTGCAACATTCATCAGATTTTTATTTCAATAACTGAGCAAGCTTCTACTCATTCTTCTTCCTCTCCTCAATCTCCCTTGTCAATTTCATCACAATAGCTTCCATCTCATTCTTCTTAACTGCATTATCTTTGGCAAGCTTCTCACATACTTATGTCTTTTCCTTCAGGGCTTCATCATCCATGCTTTGACTTTCTTTCTACTTAAACTGATCAATAAGCTCCTTTCTCTTTTCCTTGGACCTATTTAGTTTCTCCTTCAATGATTATGAAATTTTTAGCATCCTTGAGATTTGCTTTCAATTCCCAGACTTTGGCTTTGGACTGATCAATATCATCAAGTGCAACAAGTAGTTGTTGTCTAAGACTACTGGAATCCATTAAAACACCTTCCTAGATCTTCCTCAAGTTGTTAGTTTTCTTCTAAGGAACTAGGCTCTGATACCAATTGTTGGAATCTAGGAACACTGAGAGGGGGGGATGAATTAGTGTTCTGCAATCTTTAACATTGTTAATTTGATTTTTTAACCATCTAATGCAAATTAATAATAGAAAGATGCAAACACATAAAGCAAACATCCACAACACCATAACACCAGATTTATACATGGAAAACCTGGTTAAGGGAAAAACCACAGTAGGAACCTACCCACAATGAGATAATACCCTATTATGAGTAAGTAAAATATTACAATGGGAAATGCACATGCATTCAGGCACACTGCTCAAATTACAAAAGGGCTATAACCCGGAAGGCTCACTGCCTTACAAAATGATTATAAAAGAGACAAGAAGGTTTTAACTATTGAATAGCATCAACATATGCTTAAGTATAGTTCTGGTTAAGCACAAAAGACATAATCTTACTCTACTCTGCTATACTACTATGTTTTGATGTTCTGCTACATTTTGGAGCACAAATCCTTTACTTGCGCATGTGAAACTGCACATAATCACTCACAAATATTTTCCACACAACCATCGATACCAAAAATGGCAATATCAATCACTCTTATATATCCACAACATCAAATTAGATCTTTTACATGTCAGCCCAAAAATGCATAACACACAAATACCAATTCGGCTCAATCTGAACCCAAATGCATATGCGGACCAAAAAAAATTGTCCACATGCTTCCCACATCTTGGCTAATCATCATCAAACACAATTACAACCACCAAAATCAATCCACAAGATCCACACAATGAATATCCACATGTTACTACTGATAAACACTATTCTAACCAAAAACCTGTACACTGGATCATCCAACTTACTCAAGAATCATCACCAAAGGCCACAAACCTGAAATAAGGTAAATAAAACTTCCATAAAGCTTCCCATAGATCCGCAACCCAAAACATTTACCGCAAATGAACCACCAACCAAAATACTACATTTTGTCAGATGTCCTATTCTATCTTACTAGACCTAACCAAAACTCAATCACTCTTGCGATATGAACAAATCATGAACTGTGGTGGGTGCATTAGCGTTGGTTGCCATCAATGACAACATCTAACTACCTGTGCAGTGACTCTTACCAACAATAATATACAAATCAATTCATCTAAATGATATAAATCATGATAAGATTTAATCATGACATAAATATTAATGCACATAACCATGAATTGAAGCATTACCATATGTGTCAAGCATATAAGCATCAAATAGGCATACGAAACACCAAAGACCAACATGTCAAGGAACCGCATCTTAAAACATGTGGGTTGGTCCAAACACATAATGTAGAGAAAGAAGCAAAGTCATAGCCAAATATCACAGGGAAAATGGTGGAGTTGAACCACTGATCAACACCCAAAGTAATAGATACAAACATGACCTATGCATCTCCTAATGCATAGTCAAAAAACAAAGCAAAGATCCCACATCTCAAGGCTACAAATAGGAAGGGCATTATAATGTTAGTTGAGACTGATAATTTGATAACTTGTAATAATTTTTTTATTTATGCAAGCATAATAAATGACAAGTACTTTGCTCAATGGTCAAAGAATCTATGTAATTTAGAATGGCATATAAATATGTAATGCTTTAGGATCTTAAATAATTGATGATGGACTAGTACCCACCTTGAAATCAAAATATTCTATTAAGTTTATTCATGAAAAAATTTAGGGATTAATGACAATTTTTTGACCATAGAGTTGTCTTGTACCTATGACATTTTACTATGGAATCTATAGACTTTTATTCTTCACTTTGTATGATTTGTTTTAGTTTCTTTGTGCTTCCTAATATTTGAGGGTTGATAGCACTTATAAATAATTTTGTGTGGCTATCATTGTGTAGCTAAGGGGCATATTCTCTTAGGATAATGCACAAAAGTATGTATGAAATAATAGAGAGCATTACTTTTTAGCCAGCATCTATATCTAGAATTGTCACATGGAACTAGATTCCTTTTAGTACATCAAACAAAGTTTACAAATGTGAATCATATTTAAATTCCTTTTGATGTTACTATTATATTTTAGTGGAAATAAAAGTTAAATAGGTGTATTCATTAAATAGAATATGAGACCTTTGAATACCTTTAACAAGGACATAACAACATGTCATACAGATTTGTGTTTACTTGATTTTAAGTAAGAATGCTAAAGGCTACAAACACCTAAATTTGAACCTTTTTTTAAAATTTGGGTTGGATGATTGTGACTACAATGATCTCCAATGATCATGAACTTACCCTAGAACATGAATGGAGACAAATCATAGTGATAGTCAGTAGCATGTGCATGGATATAATAAACAAAGATATATAGTAAATGTATATAGACACGTGTAAACATAGGAATGGGGTGACTAGTAAGTGTATAAGAATATGTATAACAAAGAAGTAGGTAAGGAATATAAGACGAAAGACTCAACTTTATATATATTTACTTCATTTGTCATTATATACTCTTCTTCAAATAAACTTAAAACTGAATAAAAATAACATAAATATAAATATTAACTTCTTAAAATTATATTTATGATTATTAAACTTCTTGATTATTTTTGGAATTCACTTAGAATTTATATCCCCTGACCAGCCTCAAACAACAAAATGGCACGCATGACTGACTTTCTAATAAAAAAACCAATTTTCATGAGCTATGTAAGGAATCTTGATAAAAGAGTTAAATTTTGACTAAATATTAAATATACAATTTAAATAGAAAATTAATATAAAACCTTAAATAAAATATGAAAAACAACATAACCGACCACACCTTTAATAATGTAGTGACCTAAGAGAGCGTGCCTCGTTATCCTTGAGCAACCAATGAAATGATTTTTCGTTGGACCTTTGAAAACCGAAACGATAAGCCCAAGATTGATTTCTATTACGGAATCTTTTCACGCACCCAAAAATGTGAGCTAAAAATTAAACATTTCTCCTAGACATTTGGAGGCAATGGAACTTGTTATTAATTATTTTTTAATGCCTTGCTATTATTATTTTTAGTGGCTCAACGCCTAGTTGTTGGCTTTTAGATTCCCCGTGCACTCTTTTACTAACTACTCAATCATGTACTGCAAACCTTGTATTATAACAAAAATAATAGTCAATATAAATTTAAATGTTTTTCAAATGAATCTTTGAGAATTCGAAGGATTGGATTTGACCACCATGTGGTTTGCAGGTTTTGAAAATGATATGTTTTTTTATGTTTCATTGGTTATGCATGGTTAAAAGTTGGTTTAGAGGAATAATCAAAATCTAATGTACAGAGGATAATGTAAGAATGAAAACAAGTTCTTAGATGTCCTTAAGGGTCATAAAAAACATATGTGATGTCTATAAAATCGGAAGGGCCGTTAGGTTTGCGATGCCTCATAGATCTATTAAATGAATTTGGATTTTGGCTACGAAGGTCTCTTCCTCATGAAACAAGAGGGTTATAAATAGAAAGTAATTATCTAGTATGAGCCTCTTTAAATATAGAAAGTCATCAAAAAAGGTCAAACATTGCTTGTTTTAAAGAGAAAGACATTTTTGGTCCTCATTGGCCATTAGAACTTGGAAAAGAACAAGCAAGTATATGAAGAGATATAAAGATATCCTTTGATCTTATAATAGGGATAGATTATGAGCACATAATGTCTTTAGTCTGTATTTCTTAGAAGTGCTATTGGTATATATGATGCTCTTAAGGAAAATGGCGGCTTGTCTCATTGTGAAGTTGGTGGGAGCAAACTTTGAGTTGTATAAGAGAGACCCTTAGTTTGCAAGGTAGTAGTAGTTTAGTATGTCTCTGAGGGAAGATGAGTCGTTTGATGTATTATCTAGATATATAGATCGAATTAGCATTAAATTTTTAAAGATAATGATTCTTTGTGTAGTTCATGTCAATAAATACCTTTCTTCATCTCACCCTCAAAAATATTAGGAGCATTCTTTAAATAGCTTCGTGTTGGTGGCATAGAAATGTCAAGGTTAGTGAGGCACAACAAGGAGAAGGCTTTGTATACCAACAAAACTGATGCCAACAATCTATTCATACCATATAGGTTCAATGAGCAAGAAAAGTATATCTAAGATGACCAACATGGAAGGTGGTCATCCATCTTATCCTATATATCATAGCAAACTCATGGAATATTATCGAAGTAATAAGAAGAGTTGTTTAAAATTCTAAGAAGTCAATATCGCGAGAATTGATTTATTAACATGAAAATGTTTAGATAGTATTGTAACCAATAGTCTCTCTATCCAATTTTAATTCACAAGTATGGGCCCTGAATCTCACATTCATACAAAATGGCATGTGTTATCAATGACTAAAGCATATGGATTTATATTTGAATATCCTCAAACAAAACCTAGAACCATTATTTTTCAAGGGTAATAAGAGCAACATATCCCTGAGTCTTGAATCAGTGGATAGAGTTAAGCTAAAACTTGAACCAAAGAAGATAATCCCCATATAAAAATTTGAAGAAATGTTATTAATATTATAATTCTATTAATATGAAATTGATGGTTATCACAAAAGGAGGCCAAAATACGAGGTTACCTGTGGAGACCCCTTTTTGTGTGAGAGGTTAGCATAAATGTCATCTACAAATAGGAGAATATCAAGAGTTTGTAGAGTAAACAAGTTGTATCATCTACTATATTTGATTAAATTCCTCTAGTTCATCAATGTAGAGCCTAAAAGGTGTAGGGGGGAGTAGAAAACCCTATTTAACACCTATAGTACTTTTAACATCCTTTATTTTAGTAGTTGTTGTTTGTACCTTGCCAAAAAGACTCATAGAGTGTCATCACTAATGAAACCTCTCAAGGTGGAAGACCCACATATTTTATCCTATTTAAAATAAAGTATCATGAAATAATGTTAAGAATCTTATAAAAATATATTGTAGACTTCTAAAATTGACCATTGATATTTGGTTAACTTTCCCCCTTATATTGGCCTAATTAAATAATTGATTATTATTTGATTGATTACTCCTCATTCTTCTTTTTCTCCTAACTAAAGGTAAATAATTAAATTATTTACCTAGCTAACTATAGTCTTTTTTCATCTATTAAATAAAATAAATCCCTTCTTAATTTAATTTGATTCATTTATCCTTTTCTTGTTCAAGTGGAATTAAATTGAATTTTTTATTCCCTTTTTCAAATAGAATTTAAAAATCAAATTTTAAATTCCTCCCCTCATTCTCTCTCCAAATGTCAAATCCTCCTACATTTCCCTCTTGCTTCTTAATTTCACTCTTAATCTCACCTAATCCCCACTTAATAATTTGTACATTCCTTAATATATATGGATTGAGGAGAAATCCACCTACTTTCCATAAGCGGCCTTCTTTCTTGTCTTCTCAAGCCTTAATTGCTTTCTTCATTTGGAAGGCGAACCAGCATGAAGAATCTCCCAAAGTATTCATAAAGTACATCAAAGAAATTTTAAATTTTTTTATTTTAATCATTCTCATTCTTCCTCTTGCAAGTGAGACAATACTTGCCTTTATGAAAAGACCTTTCAAATCTATCATCTCTCTCAAGTTGTCCTATGATGACACTTAACATCATCTTAGAGCTTGAGAGATCTTCAATCCATCTCAACTGTCCCATTTGAATCCTATCCATCCATTCAAAATTGAATCTTAACAATTGATCTTCCTCTTCTCAATTCTATAAATTGGACCCTTCTCCCTTCACCAATCCATCACTTGAGAATTCTACTTGAATTATGCTCAAACCGTATCGAAATCCTTATTATTATGTTGCTTTGAGAGTAATCCACATATCCATAATCACAAGAGATAATCAAGTGAGAAGGCTGGATCACTTTGGCTAAATCATGGAATGGGAGGTATAACATTTTTTATGTTTAAATTTATGTTTATTCATGTTTTGAATGCTTATATTTTTCATCCATGTATACAAAATAACAATATATTATATGGGTGGAAGCATAAAGGTGTGTCCCAATATTTGGCCAAATTTTTACTACAACTTATCACTTATAGAAAACAAATTGTTAAAAAAATAATTATAATTTGTAAAAGTGGGTTTTGGATGCATCCAAACCCTTTAATAATGGGCAAGAGATAGATGGTGAAAGATCACACACATTAATAGAGAATAATTTGAAGATGATGTAAACTAGTGATTTTGTTTAGATTTTGTATAGATTCTAAATTTATTTTATTTTATTTTACAAAATAATGTATTACATTGTTTAATTGTTCAATAAAAACATGTTTCTTATACTTTTTAGTTTATTTAATGGGTAACATTTCCCATATCACATAACCTAGGCTAGAAATAAGATTAATTCATATTTTTATCTACATTTAGCATTAATATTGATACTTAAGGCATGGATATCTTTTATAATTTTCTATCACACATTTTATTTATTACTAATTTTTAATTTATATTGATTATAATTTAAGCACACATTTTTCCATATAATATAACTTGTTTTATGTATCCAAACTACTATTTTTGCTAAAGCAACGACATCAATATGGTGGGTGGCATATGTTTTAGATATTTATTACATTTTATACTTTTCCATGTGTGTTAAATAAAGACCTTTTTATTTAATTAAAAACTTATATTTATTCTAGGTAGAAAATCAATATGATGATTAAGAGTAAGTAAATTATAAATTATGCTTTTCATAATGCTTGTTCCAAAGCTGACAATCATCTAAAAGCTCATATCATGGTGACTACATTCAATTGTTGAAACCTTACCTTAATTAAAAAAAATTTGACATAAATGTCCATAACTAGAATTAAAAAAATTTAGACATAAATGTCCATAACTAGAATACACCTTTATGATTTCATCCCTATGCTTTTTTACTTTAGCCTTCTCAATTATAACTATCAAACTAAATATGTGATTTATGGTATAAGGATTCTTCATAAATCATTCTTATTATTTGGTATTTGCCTTATTTATCTTGAACCATCAAAAGATATTGATTTCTTAAGTCTTGGAAATGATTGTAGCCAAGTTATGTCGGGCGCGACTAAAGTGGCTCCAAAAAGTGTTTATAAATTTTGTGCTATTTTTTTAACAAAAAATCAAGATCTTTGATCATGATCAGCAAAACAAGTTGCGGCTTTGATTTTTCAAAAAAATCAATAACACGAAGTTTATAACCACTTTTTGGAGCTAGTTTAGCCACGTCCAATTATGTCCAACCATAATGGTTGTGTTGTTCCTTAGGTCATTCCGATATCTAGATTGCACGGATAGGATGCATGATATGGGAGTTTATGGAAATGTAAAGTGGCAAGTTACCATTTAGTTTAAAGAAAGTTGGCACATAGTTTACTACAACTTTTAGGTTATATTTAAACAACTTATCTTTGAGATTCTCGAAATATTAGGTTTTGTTAGGTTATAGCTTAAGGATAACATGGAAGATTAGGTGATTTGAAAAGAAATGAATTTTTTTTTTTTTGGGGGGGGGGTTGACTTAAATTCATGGCTAGTTTGGAATTACATATATGCTAGAGGTATAATTAAACTCAGAAAAGGTATTACATGTATATTAAAAATTTAGGAAGGATAAATCTCCTTAAGATTATGAGATTGAACCAAAGTTTATTGAGTATAGTTTTATGAACTTGTTCACAGATAGTTTATCTTTTTCATCATAAGGATTCTCCTATTTTCCTTGCTTTGGAGGGGCTATGCATCATATTTATATATAGCCAGCCTATTTATATTTTTATACTCCTATGTATTACAAGGAGTATGGTCATTTATAAGAGGGAAAGAAGTAAGGGTGAAATAGGGAAGGTGTATGGAAAATGACCAAATTTATTGGTTGAATCAAAGGGAGGTTTCAATTGGATCACATATGTCATAAACTAAAATAAGCCTTGTGAAGAGGTATATGCATTTTTCATTGGGATGGTGATGCATTAGACATTTTAAAGAGGGCGAGACTAATAGGAGAAACTAAGAGGACACTAAAAGGATAGGGTCCACCATGATTAGTTAGAGGAAGAGAGTGGATGATACCTAAATATCATGTATCTATAATAATGATCTATTAAAAAGGATGTAATAGGTCCAATAAATGGAAAGAAAGTAAAGCCAATAGAATCTTCCAAGTTAAGATTTATTTGTCTAATTTATTTTATTTAAGAAATTCATTTATTTCCCAAGTTATCAATGGATATAAGTAGAGGTAAAAACACGTGTCTTACATATAACCAATTCATACATTATAAGTGTCTATAAGAAAGATGTCTCGAAAAAAAAACTATTTTTCATAAATTAAATTATAAATCTACTTAAATGAGGCACAATCAATATCTTCAATGGAATAAGGTGATGAAACTAGAAGGAAATATCAAATACCAAAGAAATATTTCTTAGAGAGAGGTTTCCTTATCAAACATACCCAAAAGAAGCTATATTTTTTATCTAATCCTTCAAGTTAGATGAACATGTGAGGGCTAAAGCACAATGTTGTGTTTGACTTGAGGCCAACTAAATTCGGTATGAGATACAAAGTTCAATTGTATTAGTTCAGCCAAACTTGTTTTAATTTAGGTGTTTTTCGACTGAACCTGTCTATGTGTCATGTGATGTGGTAGCCAAATCACCATTTTCTCTATATTTCTAAAACTTTCCACTTCCGCTGTATTTTTCTTCAGGCAATTTTTTTTTTACAAAAATTTAAAAATACCCTTTTGTAGGGCTCAACGTTAGGAATGTGGACATATAAATTTTTTTAATGTTTTGATTAATTTTAATATGTTTTATTTTTTGAACATTGCAAGTAGGTTTTTTAAGTTTGAGAAGAGGCTGATTTGAAATTTTAAAAAATATATTAAATTTTTTACAAAATATATTTTTCACTAGATGAGAGAATCTTCTCCAAAAGGGTATAATTTATTTTTTGATAATAATAAATTTAATAGACAAAAGGTGACGCCAAATGAAAACTACCAATTTTAGCTATGTTGGACTTTAAAATGTTATTACAAGAAAAATATACGTCAATTTTTTATTTTATTTTTTAAGCATTGCATATATATGTCATCTATTTGGAAAATTAAAATTAGGAAAAAATAAGTTTGTTTTCATTTTTTTTGGTGATGTTGACTAGAACCCTTGATTTTCAGCATTTTTTAGTAATAATTTTTTTGTCTTTGAATATATATAAAAAAATATCAATTTTTTTAAAATTTAAAAAATAGCAGACATAATTTTCATTAATATTTCTACATTTCATCAATTTACATCATTTTGAAATCTAATTTAGAAATGTCACTTTTATGCGGTCGAAGTTAAACTATTTTAGTTGTTTTGGCTACTTCCTTTATAAAAGTGTGACACAGGTTTGTGCTTTTACCCATAATCTTTACAAAGGTATGTAATCTCATTAGATTCTCTCAAACTAAGGTAGAGTTATGTCATATTTTTTTGCAATAAGAAAATATTGAGAAAATAGGAAGTGATTTCTCATCAATCTCATGTATTTTGGAAAGGAATAGTAAGTATAATTTATTATTTAATATTCTAAATATTTTTGTGAGAAGAAGAGTGAACCACCACAATTTCATATTTGGTTGAAAGTGTAGGTTCATAACTCAAAATGTCACGTCAAGGGAGGACTGAGGTTCAATATTTTGGAATTATCTAGAGGTAGGAAACAAAATTTCAAAATCCTCATTATGCATGAATGCATGACAATCAATTTCACTCATTTCCTTACTTCAACCATTTTGATCATATTCTGTATTAATTCCTTATGCTATTTTTTAGTTATTTCTTCATCTATGTAGATATTTTGAGAAAGATAATAGAATATTCTCATGGATCTTAAGAGAGAGAGTCTACCTTGAAGGTTATTCAACCCAATAATAAGTAAATCATAATGTAATCAAGTGTAGGGGATCCAATGAAGGGTAACCATTTCCTTTCAAAACAAAACACCACAACATACTTTTACAAGATCAATATAGGTTTGAAAATTTCAAGTAAAAATAAATTGAAATATCTATTAATATGACCAAAAACCTAAAATTGAATTTTTCATAGCTAGTCACTAAACAGAGGTCTTTATAAGCTAAAATTACAAACCAAAATTAGGGATCTTCACATTGATTTTTTATTCCTTACAATAGAATTAGGAAACTCTCATGACTCGTTTATTACTAACTTGAAATAGTATTGAAATATTTCACATTAAATTTTAAAACTTAATTTTAAAGACAATTAATGTGCAAGTATTGAGACACATGTTCATTTTTATTATCCTAGGTAAGATAGAGTTATAACAAGTCTTTATGAGGAATTTTGGATAAAATTTTCTATTTTGAATTTTTATACACAAAATATTACAACTTTTTCAAACAACCAACAATTGAAACTTGACACAAGACATCCATTTATCGATAACAAAGAATAACCTACACTTTAATCTTTGAGAATTCAACATAGTCTTGACCATTCTAAGCATGTGCAAAAACTTTTTCGCTCTCCTGCTCTTCAACTTTCTCGCTCTCTACTTTTTTGAATTTTGGCTATGATTGTCATCTCTGCAGGGGAGGGCCCATCCTCCCTAGAACCTGACCCCGCCTACTCATCTGCAACTATGTCTGGATTTGGCACTCGTGCTTGGTTTTCAAAATGTTGGGTGGGCTCCTTTGGTTGAGGATTCTATCGTGGAGGTCTGCAATGCGGCTTTGCACGAGATTCGCTCTCATGAGGAGAAATCACATGTGGCCAATAGCTTGGATTCCCATAATCTAGATCCCAAGACTAACAGAGTGGGGTCATCGTCTGGGGAGGCTCATGCGATCTCTTGGAAAGGCTCTCTTGTTGGAAAACCCAAGACAGTGTTGTCGGCTTAGCAACCAAAGGTCACTGTTGGCGAGGATGGTCCTAAAATTTGTCTCCCCGACAATGTTATGGATAATATTGCCTCCTCCCTACACTTCTTATTGGTGGGGAGATTCTTGGCCTTCAGACCCATGATCAACATGGTTAGAAGATGGGTTGGTTTAAGATGGAAACTAAAAGGTAGTGTCTCTGTCTCAGCTATGTCGGGTGGGCTCTTTTTATTCAGGTTCACAGCTGAAGAAGACTTTATTTTTATCCTCTCTGATTTGTGGTCCTATGGAAAACACTGCTTGTCCCTCTCAAAGTGGAAGTCGAGGTTCGAAACTAGTACTAATCTCCTCAGACTTGCTCCAGTTTGGATCAGACTCCCTGGCCTCCCTTTGGAATTCTGGGGATACCATTTTTAGATGGATTGGCAACTCTTTTGGCCAGTTCGTTGTTGCTGAAAATGTGACGATGTAGAAGTCCAAACTTGTTTATGCTCATCTCTGTGTGAATGTGGTTGTTAACAACACCCTCCCTAACTTCATCTCTCTCAAATCAAAATGGGGAAAATGGACACAAGCTATTGTTTATGAGAATGCCTCCCTTTATTGCCAAATATGTGGAAAGCATGACCATGTGATAGATAACTGTCTGGCCCCTCTGCCTTCGGATGCCAAACAGAAGGAGAAATTGTCTTCCCTAGGAATTGTCAATGAGGATCCGATGCAAGATGTTCCTCCCCCTTTCCCCCCAGGTCACTGACAAGGTTGAGGACCCGGTTAAGGACACAATGGAAAGAAACAATTCTCAAGTCCCTGTTGAGGATGGCTACCCCTTCCTAGAGGGTATTCTTAATATTATGAAGACCCCTAACCCCAAGGCGGACCCCTCCTCAGGGAACTGCCTAGGTCTTGAACTAGAAGAGGGAGAGATTTCCCAGAGGGAGGAAGAACATGAAGGACAGAAAGTTGAGGATAGCTTCAGGGAGAAGAAGGGGAATAAGGAGGTTACCCCCAATGTGCTTAAAATTTTGAATCCCAATACGATTGGGGATGATGGGAGGGGTTTGTGGTGTGTTGGGGTTGCCCCCACGCCCCTCAAAGGGAACGCCCTCGATCTGACTTCTCCTTCTACTACTTATTGTGTGGATTCCTATGGGGAGATCATGAGAACCTTATTCTCCTGGGGTAGTCGATCAACCCCATCTTTTCCTGTTGAAAAAGAGAAATAAGAATGGCAAGAACCAAAAAGAAAGACTAGAGGAAATAGGAAGGCGGATGTAGGAACTGACTCTAAACCAGGAAGACCTTCTAAGAGGATCCTTAGAACAAAGGCAATGGCCAAATAAATTGCCAATGGGCGGAAATTAACTCTGGAGATATCTCAAAAAGGCAAGAAATGAAGTTCCTTTCTTGGAACTTAAGGGGATTTAACAACCCTCAGAAGCAGTATGCTCTTAAGAAATGCATAGTAACCAATAAGATTGATATTATTTTAATTCAGGAAGTGAAAATGACCTATCAAAACTTTGCTTCTCTTGTGGATAGTTTGTGGCCTAGTGTTGCCTTCTATTATAGTGAGGCGAAAGGAGATTCGGGTGGTGTGGCGACTCTCTGGAATAAAAGTAAGTTGGAT
Organism: Cryptomeria japonica; assembly: GCF_030272615.1. NCBI lineage: Eukaryota > Viridiplantae > Streptophyta > Pinopsida > Cupressales > Cupressaceae > Cryptomeria > Cryptomeria japonica. The sequence goes on along the minus strand of NC_081409.1, from coordinate 314,024,444 downwards.
GGGACTGTTGTTGCCTTTTCTCATAGCTTTCTTGCCATAAGGTTTAGTTTGAATAACTTTTCTTGGTACCTTTTTAACATATATGCTCCCAATACTAGAAATGGTCAGGTCTGGGAGGAAATCTCTATCTTCATGGCTGATAATAAGGAGGCCACGTTCATGCTCGCTGGTGACTTCAATACCCCTCTTTATCCCTCAGAGAAGCTAGGTGGTCTAATTGATTACAGTGATAGTATGCTTGACTTTGTTGACTTCATTAGGAAAAATGACCTGTTAGACCTAGATCTTCAAGGGAATCCCTTCACCTGGTCTGACAACAGAAAAGGCTCTAATCTTATTTAGGTTAGGATGGATAGATTTCTAGTCTCAACTAAGTGGGACCTCGGTAACAATTCCCCTCTAATGAACCTCCCTAGTACTATTTCTGACCATTCCCCGATCCTCCTTTCTTGGGTTGATAGGTCGGTCTTGGGCCCCATACCTTTTAGGTATGAGATTATGTGGCACTCTCACCTAGAGTTTAAACAGTGCATCCAAAATTGGTGGAACACCCCTATTCAAGGTTCTGCTATGTTTAGATTTTCCAAAATGCTGGAAATAATCAAGAGAGAGGTCAGAGCTTGGAATAGATCCTCTTTTGGAGACATCTTTAAGAGAAAGAAGGATATTGAATCTAATCTAGACCAACTCCAGGGAGACATTGCTCAGGGGGACACCTCTATGGATATCCACAAAGAGGAGGAACGTTGGAGGCAAAAATGGAAATACATTATGGGCCTCGACGAGATCTACTGGAAGCAAAAATCCAGAATCCAGTGGCTAACTGAGCAGGACAGGAACACTTCCTTCTTTCATACGTCAACTTTGAAGCATAAGAGGAGAAACACTATCTATTCCTTACTCGATGACAAGAATGAATAATTGGTGGGGACTAATGAGATTGGGCAATGGGCCTCACATTTCTTCACTAATGCTTACACTATTGACATGGTGAGAGAACCTACTAAATTATGTGATAAACTGCTCAATCTTATCCCTCCGGTCCAGAATGATGTTGACAATGAGCTGCTAATGTGTCACGTTACCAAAGAGGAATTTAAAGACGCGGTTTTTTCTATGGCTCCCTATAAGGACCCAAGCCCTAATGGCTTCCCCCTGGCCTTCTTTTAGGTGTTTTGGGAGGTTGTGAAATATGATTTGATCAAATCCATGAGGGATTTCATTCATACGAGGAAACTTCTAAAGAAATTGAATAATACTTTCATTGTGTTGGTTCCCAAAGTTCTCGATCCAAAGCTTATAACTAATTTCCATCCTATCAGTCTGTGCAATTTGGTTTACAAGATCTTTTCTAAAGTTGTTGTTAACTGAATCAAACCTCTTCTTGATAGATGCATTAGCCCCTCGTAGAGGGGTTTTGTTCTGGGTAGGAATATCCTCAATGCGTTCATCACTACTCATGAAGTCATTCATTCCATGGAGAGGAGTCGTAACCCAGGTATGGCTTTTAAACTTGACATCTCTAAGGCTTATGATAAAGTTAACTAGAATTTCCTATATGTTGTCATATCCAAGCTAGGATTCTGGGAAAGATTCCTCAAAGTCATCAAGGTGGTTGTGGAAAGTGTTCACTACTCGGTGATGGTCAATGGCTCTCCTTGGGGTTTTTCCAAGGCTGGGAAGGGCCTAAGGCAAGGAGATCCCCTATCTCCTTACTTATTTATTATGGTGGTTGAAGTTCTAAGTAGGAACTTCTCCTACTTGATCAAGAATAGAATAATCTCGGGTGTGAAAGTGGCTTCTACCCTTCCCCTGGTGGTTATGCAGCAATTTGTTGATGACACTTTCCTATTTGGCCAATCCTCGATTGTTGAAGCTAAAGAGTAGAAACACCTATTGGAGGATTATGCCAAGGCCTTAGGACAACTTATTAACTATAATAAGAGCAAAATTTATTTTTTCAACAAGGATAGAAATCTCCAAAGTAAGTTAATCCAAATCCTTGGATGTTGTTCTGCTAACCTCCTCGATACCTACCTAGGTCTTCCCCTCATGATCAAGGAGGTCACTCCCCAGTTTTGGGATTCTATTCTAGAAATAATGCAGAAGAAACTTGCTGGCTAGATAGGCAAAACTCTGAGCAGTGCTGGCAAACTCCAGCTTTTGTCGGCTTCTCTTGAAGGTGTCCCTGTCTATTTTCTATCTTTATTTAAGATCTCTAATGCTATGGCTGAAAAAATTGAAAAAATCCAAAGAATCTTTCTATGGACTAGTATGGAGGAAAAATCTAGACTCAGTCTTGTCAACTGGGAGGTGGTTTCCAAACCTAAGTGTATGGGAGGCCTAGGGATTAGAAAAATGTTGGACTTGAATAGGGCCTTGCTGACTAAAATTGGTTGGAATCTTGCTATGGGTAGTGATGACTAGTGTAAGATTATGTGGGTGAAGTACTTCAACCACACCCCCTTTTCTTCCACTTTATCCTCTCATGACCTCCCTTCAGGCTCTAAAATATAGAACAACATTGTCAAAAACCAGAAACTGCTTAAGGAAGGCTTAAAATGGTAGGTGGGCAATGGTGAGAAGATTAGATTCTGGGAGGATAACTAGATTGGTGATAGACCCCTAGCCTATACTCACTTTAGCTGCCTCATGGGGACTCTCAAGGACTCGCTGGGTCCTCTCTTGGTGAGTTACATATTCCCCCTTCATCGCTGGAAGAGGCTTGATGATGGTCTGGGGGACAACACTCATTTGAGTCATTTAGCGGGGGGATCTTCAGTTGATTCTTGAGGAGGTCAAGATTCCCCTATCCCCCATGCTGACAAGTTTTTTCGAGGAAAAGAATTCCTCTGGGTCCTTTAATGTCAAGTCGGCCTACAATCTTCTCATCACTCCTACCAATGATTTCTACAACTAGAGGAAAGTTTGGAATTCACAGCTTATTCCAAAAATTAATTTTTTCTGGTGGACGACTCTCCATGGGAAGATCCTAACCATTAATAACCTTAAGAGGAGAGGCTTTCTGATGGCCAATTGGTGTGTGTTATGTAATTGTGTTGAGGAAAGTATCAATCATCTCTTTATTCATTGTCCTTTTGCCTCCATGGTCTGGTACAAAGTCTTACAGAAAATCAACATCGCCTAAAACTTCTTAGAAGACCTGCAACAATTTGTCATCAATTGGGAGTGCCCTTCATCTCACCCCCCATTTAGACAATTTTGGAAACTTATCCCTCCTCATATCTACTGGAACATCTGGAAAGAAAGGAATAATCAGATATTCGGTGAGACTAACAACACTGTGGACACGATGGTTAGTATAACAGAGAATCTTCTTAGGGAGAATGATTTTGTCTGCAAATGGAAAAGCCCGCAGTTCACCCCTTTGGAGATGGATTGCAGTTGGGTTAGGAAATGGAAATTTCCTGACAACTTCCTCCACTATGACAATTCTAAAAGGATGGAGAGATTCAACACTAGATCGTCGACCCCTTCCCCCTCATGGTTTAAACTTAACTTTGATGGCGTTGCTCACAATGGGGTTGCGGCGGGAGGTGGAATTATAAGAGACAATTTGGGTAACTTGGTTTTGGCCTATGCTGGGAATTTTGGTTCAGCCTTGAGTGACATGGCTAAAGCCTTAGTGCTTTTCTGGGATCTTAAATTGGCTCTCACTATTGACTCTAAAAGATTGGTCATTGAAGGAGATTCTAAGCTGATCATTGAGGCAACCATAGGTGTTTTCGAGATTAGCTGGATGATTCACAACATTCTCAAGAACATATGGTCTATGATCATTTGGCTGGATGAATTTCATATTCAACATATTTATAGAGAGGACAATATGGTGGCAGACTCCTTGGCTATGACAGGCATTGAGATGAAGGGTATGAGGTGCTGGAGACACTTGGCCTCTCTTTCTGATAGACATAAATCTCTCATAGGGAGAGATAGAAACTATATTACCGACTAATGATGTGCTATGGTTTATTTTATGGGTGGATATACTGGTCTATTTGGGGGACCATGATGAAGGCAAAAAATTCAGATTTGAATTGGTCAGATTTTGCCACGATGGCCAAGGGTGGTTCCCATACTCTACACCGCATTGACTTGGCGATGACGTGCTTGCCCACCAGTACAAGTGATGCTGACGATTTGTAGCTGCATACTTTAATCATTAATATGACTGGCCCTATTAAGTACAGTAATTATTGCTTAAACTGGAGTTCAAGAATTTTCCAAGCTGCAGGGGGATTTAATAGAGATTGTCTTCCTTATCTATGGGACTAGGTTGTAAAATTGTCATGAAATATTTTACCCTTGAAGGTAGATATGGGGTTTTTTATTACTACCACTTCTCGTTACTTAACCATTTCCATAACCATGATATTATTTCCTTTCCCTTCTTTTTATTGCATGCTTTGGAGTCCACTGTTAAGGATGTTCAACATTGTATGAGTTGAGATAGAAACTTCACTATCGGCATTGTGTTGTCATTGATATCAACCGGTATAAGTTAACTACCAGTATAAGAGATGTATGTGCAACACTGTCATGGAGGAGTACAATCTTAAGATACCTTTGATATCAACTTGTGTTGTAGAACACCGGTAAGGTAAGTAAGAGAATGTCATTCAGATGAATGAACACTAGAGTCACTGGTACACAAGTTAGTGTTTGACTTGTGTGGATGAAATGGACAAGTTATTAGTACAGTGTATCACCGATAAGGAAATGATGTCAATTGGTAAGTGAGGTGTTGACGATGAGTAGGATGCTTGGATGTTGTTTGTGATGAAGAGGCAGAATGTTACCTAAATCACATCAACACCAGAGGAGAAGGATGAACAAGTCACTGGTATGCTGAGAGGTTGTAGATCACCAGGACTCCCACCAGATGAAGATGTTGTCACCATGTGAAGAGATGACTAACAATGAATGTGCCCACACTTGATCACCTGTGCCTATTTGAAGATGTGTTGCACAAACAGAGAAGTCACATGAGTGCATTGCAGGATACAGATGAGAAGGTGTCACTCCACCAGTAAGTAGAGCTTATTTCCTATTATGCATAGTGTGCATCATAGTTCTATGAGATAAGGAAGATGAGGTGAAGGCAAGTGTTTGAAGGCTCACACTGGATCTATTGGTGAATCAAAGGAATGCCTCAAGTGCATAAAATCAGGGTTATGCACTGAACTGACAGAGAAGGCATGTTGGGATGCTGGTGCAGATGAAGAGTGATAGGTCTATCAACTCGACAAACTGGCTAAGATGATACTCAGTCTGATGATGAAGAAGGAAAAGTGGAGCAGCTAAAAATAGAGAATGAAATCGACATGCAGATGCCTTAGATGGAAACCAATGAAGGTTGATGACATGATGTCATCAGGATGGCTACTGGTATGCATGAGAACCGGTAAGGAAGATAAGAGGCTAAGAGATGTGACTCTACCTAATGAGAATGAGCATGCTTCAGATAAGACATTTCTAGTGACCGGTTAAGGTATTCCATAGGTAGTTCAGTAGAGGGCAGACATGAGGAGTTAACCAATAGTGTAAGATACCGGCAGGGTTAGTAAACTGGTAGAAAAGAAGAACCGATTGAGTGTTTGGTCGGTGATCCTGTCTGAACCAACACACTGATCCAAGCTAGCAGTTGGTCAACATGGATGCCACGTGGTGTCAAGGTGGTTGACTTGCATGCAGCGGTAGATGGAATGTGCACCGACGAGGTTGTTGCAGAGTTGGTCGACATTAATGGTAGATCCTGTAAATCATGGGATGTGATGTTGAGTCATGGCAGAGGTTTGCGGCTTGAGGTCTAGAGGACAACAGTGAGCCAGCTCAGAGTGATTGAGGAGATCAAGGCAGATGAATGAAACCACAAGGCCAATCTTGGTGTTTGACCAAGAAATCAACTGATAGGGTAAAAAGTAGATTGCCAAAGTTAGAAGGTGTGATCAAGAAGGCATGACAATGGCGGTGATGAGAAAACAGTTGTCTGGGCAATTAGATCAGATACGATCTGATTGGATTTGGTTTGCCTCAAGGTTGATGAGGAAACCCTAACCACCCATGTTTTTGAATTGGTTTTTGGTAGGAAAACCAGGTTGTAAATAAGGAAGCCAAAATCATTTAAGGTCGTTGCTTAATAGAAGAAGATAGAGCTGTTGCATGTGAGAGGGGATCAGTCAAGTGCTCATCAAGGAGATATAGAAGAGACTGAGTGTGAGGAAGAACAAGGTTGAAGTGTTCAACCGGTAGAAGTGCAAAACCAATAGTGTCCATACCGACAGAGAAGAAGAAAAGGTAATTGTAGAGAAGGCAGACATAGAACCGATTGAGTGTCGTATCGGTGGAGAGAAGCTGAAAGAAGTGAGAACCGACAGAGAGAGAGAGAGAGAACCAGTAGAGGAGGAAAAGAGGCTGAACTGATAAGGTTGCAGCAAGAAGATAATATTGCAGCAGTGAGTGGGTGAGGTAGAGAACCGACAGTGAACTGGATAGAAGATCTAGAAGAGAGACTTGTAGAAGAGTTACGAAATTCATTTGTAACAAGGTTATTAATTTGTAAATGATTATGTTTTTTATTCATTGAGTTGTAGCTCGGTGCAGGGGTTCTATCTCCTTTGGGTTATATCCCATAAACAAGTTAGGGTTTGGTGCCCTTTGGGTTGGTGCCCTAAATTAGGGGTTGGATCTCCTTGGGTTGGTTCACTAAGTCAGGGGTTGTATCTCCTTGGGTTGGTTCTCTAAACATTGTAACAAATTTTATTGTGAGGCTGGATTGGAGCAGTAGACTTTAGCATGATTGCTTACCGAGGTTTTTCCCATCTTGGGTTTTCCTTGTACACACTGGTGTTATGTGATGTCCCTTTGAGGGAATGCATTTAAGTCTAGTCTGCTCACTAACTAGTAATTCTGCATTCAACTAGATCTGTTAATAGGTATATTTTCATAAGGATAGTTAAAGGAAAAAGTTTGAGAACCACTGATTCACCTCCCTCTCAGTGGTGCATTGTGTCTAACAATTGGTATCAGAGCATAGGTACCCCGTTTATCAAGCTTTCTCTCACTTGGGTAGATTATGGCTTAAGGACACAATGGTTTGTTTAGTGTCTATCCCTGCTCCAGTTTTTGATGGTTCAAACTATTCTATTTGGGGTTGTAGAATGGAAGTCTAATTGTCCTCTCTAGGGTTTGATGTATTGATGTCGGTTGTTAATGGTCTCCCTAGGAATGTATGTGCTCCCACCAGCTCTGAAGAAGAAAGAAGATGCATGTGTAATGAAGAAGCCATGAAGGCCATATTCAGTAGGCTCACCGGTGATGTTCCCTCATAGGTGGATAAGTGCAGATCGACAAAGAGCCTATGGGATAGACTAAAGAAGCTTTATGGAAATGAACCCTGCACCACTGGATCCATTTGTGGAAGTGAGAAGAACAATGTTACAGACACCTGCATAGATGACAAAGATAGATCAGCTTGTTATAATAGCAATGGTGATGAGGGGAATCATCTCTTAATGGCACAAGAATCTGAAGAGGAGGTGCACACATCTAAAAGTGATAAGGCAAATGGATCCCACCGATATGATGTGTTTGGCAGTGATAATGAAGAAGATGAAGAAGAAGGAGACAAGGTAGATAGACCTAGCTAGCAAGATCTATTTGATAGTGAAGGTGAAGAAGAAGATGAAACAAAAGTTGATCTTGAAGGAGAGCTTGTAAATGCGCTTGAAGAACTCAGTAGAGTAAGAAAGGCATACAAGCTATTCAAGAATGTTTCTATAGTGGAGCAGAATCGGTTGACTAAATGCCTTGTTGAATCTGAGAAATGCATCTCAGAGTTGAAGACTCAAGGAGAAGGCACCAAGGTGTGCCGGTGTAATTATTTATCATATGTGCTAGAAGTTAAAGATAAAGAATATATGTAGCTAATTGGAGAAATGGAGATTCTTTGAAATGACCTTGAGAAATGTCAGGATGAGCTCAAAGTAAGAATCTGGTTTGATGGCAGCAGTGATGCCTTGAACAAGATGTTGAAGAAGCAAAAGCACACCAAGGACACTGAAGGTTTAGGAAGTGGTGTCAGTGAATGCTCCACCAACAAGAATGTCCCCCACAATGACATTCTATTTGTCTCCTCAAATGGAGAAAACAAGGGACATACCTTAACAGTTAGAAATACTCCCCGAAAGAAGGTTGACCTAACCACAACTGGTGAAGACTTGCAAACAAGAAGGAAGACCGGTGCTGCAAGGAGGAACAATGCAGATCCCAAAGGAAAAGGGAAAATGGGAGAAGATAGCTTCACCAGAAGTAGGAAAATGAGAAGACAACAAAGAAGACCTCCTACCAGTAGAAGACAAAGGAATTCTACCACCAACAGAACAAAGCAAGTATGGGAGGAGAAGAGGCAAGATGGAAGGACTGCAAAGAATGGACAACCCAGGATCCATCCTCAAAGAAGGAGAAATGGAGATGCTAGACTGGTAAGATCTTCCCATGCATGGCAGAATAAATTTATAAGTCATAGGCCATCATTTACTGGTTATTGCTTTGCATGTAATGCTTATGGCCATAGGGTAGAAGAATTTAGAATGAGATCTAGAAGGAATAATCTAGGATCTCGTAGACATCATGTATATGAGAAAAATGTGTCCGGGAGTAGATACATGCATGTCCCCTCTCTCGGTCATGCCAGAAAGAATCTATTTGTTGTTCCTAATAATGTAAATGTTGTGTGTTATAATTGCAATGGATTTGGCCATAGAGAGTTTGAATGCAGGAAGTGGAACTTGCAGTCATATGGAGGTTGGTATAGCAACTATGCTCTGCAGAAAAGTGGATATAAAGCATATGGAAGTTAGAGCCCTGCATGGAACCAAAGAAGAAATGTCCCTGCAAGAGAAAGAGGTCCACCGGTTTCAGTTGTTAATCACAACAACATGACCAGAAGAAGACGATCAAATTGATATGTCAAGAGATTCTCCAGTCATGAAGTTGGGATGGATACTGTGTGCTACTATAGCACTACTTCCGGTTGTGAGGCAGAATCAGGAAATGAAAGGACCCATCAGTAGAAGATGGTAAGACCTGCTCTCAAGCTTGAAAATGGGAAGAAGATTGAGACCAAGCAGGTATGAAGGAAGAAAATGAGATGATGTGTGTGTAGAGGTTGCCTTGGCTACACACCTACATATCAGAGTTGGATCACTACTGCATGTGTCAATGTGTGACCAGATAACAATTGGAATCAAATACAAGGTGACACAAAATGTCAGGAGTCATAGGAAGGTGCTCTGATAGTGATAGTGGACAGGTACAAGAAACTGGTATGTGCAGGATGTTACTGACATGAATGCTAATAGGTACTTACAGGTTATGTAAGACAATGAGGTCGGAGATCATTGCAATAGCCTCGAAAACATGGAATGTGAAGTTATGTCTCAGGTGGTGTTGATGAAGACCTGAAAGATATATGATGGCTTGGTTGTTGATCATGCAGGCTTGCATATTTTTGGGCTAACCGGTTTAATTTATGGCTTGGTGATGTCATTGTATGGCATTGTGTGGATTCAGGATCATGTCATAAACTATGGTGGATATTATGGAGCTAAAGATCATCAAATGATCACATATGCACAATTAAACTAGTATATGGAAATAATTGGAGTCCCAGTATTAGACCTAATCGGAGATGAGGACATGAGATGTATGACTCAAGGGGAGTTCAAGTGCCTATGATGCTGAGATGACATGCTTGAACTTGTAAAGATACTGACTGCCAAAACTATAGTTGATGGAAATTGTAGTAAGAATACCTAAGATAATTTCATGGTTATGGGTATCTACTTGTCATTTGGATGGTTGTATTCATAGTATAATCACATTTGATTCTAAAGAAATCTGGGATCAAATAAGAGGTGATGCAGTTTGACCAGCAAGTGAGTAGTATTCACTGACACATCCTTCTGCAGTTGAGTGTTTTAACAAATGTTATCAAATTTGCATACTCAATTGGTGTTAGTTGATGGTTGAGTCCTCCATCTCAAGTGTTGTGACTTGAGAAGATGTAACAAGTGTTGTCAAAGGAGGAGATGCATCCAATTAAGATAAAAGGGGGAGAAAAAATCCTATCAGTGACTGGTAAATACAAGGATGAATGATATCCTGACAGTGCCCTTTGCCATTGTTGTCAAAGGGGGAGAAATATTCTATAGTATACCGCATACTACATATGTGAGAATGTTTGGATCATACAAAGGGGGAGAGAGACTATGTAGTATGTCGGATACTACATGAGTTGACATTAATGCCAAAGGGGTAGATTGTTGGCATTCTGTTTTGTCATTGATGTCAACCGGTAAAAGTTAACTACTGGTATAAGAGATGTATGTGCAACACTGTCATGGAGGAGTACATGATGAGATATCTTTGATATCACCTTGTGTTGCAGAACACTGGTAAGGTAAGGAATAGAATGTCATTCTGATGAATGACCACTGGAGTCACCGGTACACAAGTTAGTGTTTGACTTGTGTGGATGAAATGGATAGGTTACCGGTACAGTGTATCACCGGTAAGGTAAGGATGTCAACTAATAAGTGAGGTGTTGACAATGAGCAAGATGCTTGGATGTTGTTTGTGATGAAGAGGCAGATTATCACCTAAATCACATCAACACCAGAGGAGAAGGATGAACAAGTCATCGGTATTCTGAGAGGTTGCAGATTAGCATGACTCCCACTAGATGAATATGCAGTCACCATGTGAAGAGGTGACTACCAGTGAATGTGCCCACACCTGATCACATGTGCCTATTTTAAGATGTGCTGCACAAAAAGGGAAGTCACATGAGTGCATTGCAAGATGCAGATGATAAAGTGTCACTCCACCAGTAAGTAGAGGTTATCTCTTATTATGCATAGTGTGCATTCTGTGAGATAAGGAAGAAGACGTAAAGGCAGGTGTTTGAAGGCTCACACCGGATCTATCGGTGAGTCAAAGGAATGCCTCAAGTGCATGAAATCAGGGTCATGCACTGAACTGACAGAGAAGGCATGTTGGGATGCTGATGTAGATGAAGAGTGATAGGTCTGTCAACTTGACAAATCGGCTAAGATGATACTCAGTCTAATGATTGAGAACACAAAGTGGACTAGCTAAAAATATAGAATGGAACCGACATGCAGATGCCTTAGATGGAAACCACTGAAGGTTGATGACATGATGTCATCAGGATGGCTACCGGTATGCATGAGAACTGGTAAGGAAGGTAAGAGGCTAAGAGATGTGACTCTACCTAATGAGAATGACCATGCTTCAGATAAGACATGAGTGGTGATTGGTTAAGGTATTCCATCGATAGTTCAGCAGAGGGCAGACATGAGGAGTTAACCGGTAAAGTGTAAGATACCAACAGGGTTAGTAAACCAGTATAAAAAGAAGAATCAATTGAGTGTTTGGTCAGTGATCCTATCTGAACCAACCCATCGATCCAAGCTAGTAGTTGGTCGACATGGATGCCACATGGTGTCAAGGTGGCAGACTTTCATGCAACGGTAGATGGAATGTGCATCGACAAGGTTGTTGCAGAGTTGGTCGAAATTAATTGTAGATCCCATAAATCATGGGATGTGTTGCTGAGCCATTGTAGAGGTTTGCGGATCGAGGTCTAGAGGACAACAATGAGCCAACTTAGAGTGATTGAGGAGATCAAAGCAAATGAAGAAAACCGCAAGACCAATCTTGGTGTTTGACTAAGAAATCGGCTGATAGGGTAAAAAGCAGATTGCCAAAGATAGAAGGCATGATCAAGAAGGCACAATAATGGCAGTGATGAGAAAATAATTGTATGGGCGATTAGATCAGATAGGATCTGATTGGATTTGGTTTGTCTTGAGGTTGATGAGGAAACCCTAACGACCCATGTTTTTGAATTGGTTTTTGGCGGGAAAACTAGGTTATAAATAAGGAAACAAAAATCATTGAAGGTCACTATTGAATAGAAGAAGATAGAGCTGCTGCATGTGAGAGGAGATCAATCAAGTGCTCATCAAGGAGATATAGAAGAGACTAAGTGTGAGGGAGAATGAGGTTGAAGTGTTCAACCGATAGAAGTGCAGAGCCAGTAGTGTCCATATTGGCATAGAAGAAGAAAAGGTAACTATAGAGAAGGCAAGCATAGAACCGGCTAAGTGTCGTACCAGTGGAGAGTAGGAGAGCAACTGAAAGAAGTGAGAACTGACAGAGAGAGAGAGAGAGAACTAGTAGTGGAGGAAAAGAGGATGAACCGATAAGGTTGCAACAAGAAGATAAGATTGCAGCAGTGTGTGGGTGAGGTAGAGAACTGGCAGTGAACTGGATAGAAGATCCAGAAGAGTTACAAAATTCATTTGTAACAAGGTTATTAATTTTTAAAAGATTATGTTTTGTATTCACTGAGTTGTAGCTCGGTGTAGGGGTTGTAGCTCCTTTGGGTTGTAGCCCATAAACAAGTTAGGGGTTGGTGCTCCTTGGGTTGGTGTCCTAAATCAGGGGTTGGAGCTCCTTGGGTTGGTACCCTAAATTAGGGGTTGTAGCTCCTTGGTTTGGTGCCCTAAACATTGTAACAGGTTTTATTATGAGGCTGGATTGGAGCAGTAGACTCCATTAGCATTGCTCACTAAGGTTTTTTCCATCTTGGGTATTCCTCGTACACACTGGTGTTATGTGATGTCCCTTTGAGTGAATGCATTTAAGTCTAGTCTCCTCACTAAGTGATAAGTCTGCATTCAGCTAGATCTGTTAATAGGTATATTTTCATAAGGATAGTTAAAGGGAAAAGTTTGAGAACCACTGATTCGCCCCCTTCTCAGTGGTACATTGTGTCTAACATATCCTTCACCGATATTTAATGTTTCACCTTTTCAATTTCCATTGGGCCCTCTGTCCACCCAAACCTATCTCTGTCTAGCCTGCCCCCTCCTACCCAGGCCCCTCGGGTAACCCCGTTGGTGTTAAAAAGGGAAATAAGAAGATTTCGAAGAAGCCCAATACCCCCTGTCAATCCCCTGGCCACACATCCTTCATTCCCCCTACTAAAATTGGGGAAAAAAACAAATGTAACCCTTCTGCTGCTAAAGTCACCTTTAAAAAACCCAAGAATGATCTCAAAGTCCATTTAGTTGATTCTGACACGGAGGATGGTGAGACTCCTCGCAGGTCCCACAAAATCGCTACTAAACCTCACATGAAACAACTTGTAGTTAGAAGAAACTACGTCAAAGATAATATGGATGACCCGAAGGAGGACAATGTTAAGACCGAGGATGACATGGAGGCCACAAACATTTCAGAGTCTTCTAAGTTGGACACCAATGCCCCTGACTCTAGGATTTTGCAGGAAGATAGTAAGAACACCTCCCCTTTATCTGCTACTTCCCTCCCCATGCTGAAGGCAAACATATATGTGAGGAAGATGGGAGGAAGTTTGAGGGCGTTCAGACTACTATTGATGGAGGTGAAAAGGTGGAGGCTACCCAATGTGCGGGACGTAATGCCATTTCCGAGGATCTGAACAATGTTAAAAAGAAGTTGGATACTCTAGACAAGCATTTCAATAGAATTGCGAAATTTGCCTTGAAGGTCATGCATTCCTCAACCACTACTTTGTGTCTTCTACACCAAGAAAAAGAGAACTAGGGAGGTTAGGGAGGTGACACCACAAAGGACCTATTCAAGTTCCTTGTAGATGATTGGACCGGACTGTTGCTTTCCAAGCACACGAAGATTGAAAAAAATGATTAATGGGTGTCTTTCTCCATTTTTGCTTATGGTTTCATTGCTGGATTTGCTGGATCCTTATTTTGTTTAATTTCGTCATCAGCCCTGTGTGGCTTTTTAAGACTCTTTTTATTTCTAGATACTACCGTAAAAACAATATTCTTATTACTAGAGTTAGTTGGTTAAGTGTTGGTTTCTTCATGGATACGTGCATTTTTCAGATTTTACATGGACAAAATTACCATAAATCTTGTGATTTTCTATAATAGTAGGTGGAATATGTTTTTGATAGTTAAGATAGTGATTGGATGATACTCTACCGGTTGGTTGTTGTTAATGTGTTGTTAATGCTCTCTTTGAGGCTTGCTTTGTATTTTCGGGTCAACCCCCTAGTTTTGACTATTTTTTTATCAAAAACATAGTCTTTACCCAAAAAATTTCCATAATTTTCAAGTGTGACCTCTAGATATAATAAACTATATTAAAAGAAAAAAATAAATTAATAATATAATCTTCCTTCCATTTTAATCTTCTCTTTTCATCGATTCTTCAACGTGGTACCTAAGTTGGAAGCTGCTGGAAGTAATTTTTAAAGATAAGAAAGATTAAAAGTAGGAGAAAATTTAAGAGTGTAACTTCTGTTTTATGTGGTTCCCAAATTTAATTGTATGAGATAAATAATGAGTACAACTTCACCTATTAATTTATGAATGTAGTAGTTCATACTTCAAATTGATTAAAATGGATATATGACACTTCAAAAAGGTTAACACTATAACGTAGGGACTGGGACATTCAAACTTCTAGATGATACATTGCTTCTCTTTGAATTAGAAATATCCCTTTACATGGGTACATGGATTGAGGATTGAGGTATGCATATAATTTTAGCACGTGCTATCTAAAATTCCCTCTAATCTCAACTCCAACCCCTCAAAATTTTACCATTTTAATTTTTTTTAAAAAGCAATGTGAAGTCAGTTCTCCACACATCTATGGCACCATTATGATGGAATAAATTTTAATTTTATTTTTCAAATTACTTAGAATGTACAAACAAAATTCCAAACAAATAGATTTTTGGTTTGATGTTGATTGGCCAATTCCCCAAGATGCTTCTACATCAAAGTGTCATAAGTAAGCAGTGCCCTCTTGTCATGTCCCATTTTCACTTAGCATTTTAAATTGACTTGTAAGCCAATTTTTTATTTCATATGGGCTTAGGGAAAGTAACATAAGGAAATGATAGGGTCAGCCCCCTAGTTTTGGCTGCTTTTTTATCAAAAACATAGGGAAATGATATTGTCTTGATTGAGTGCCCAGATTATTTGGTCCTAAGTGTCATGCAAAAATATGATAATTTTTAAGATGGTTTTATACAATGATTATGTGTGGGAGTATTTTGGAGGGAAATAAAAATAGTTTGAAAATTATATAATTTATCAAGGCATGTTTATTTATTCATTGATTTCATTTGAATAGATTGGACATCATGTTAGTCTATCATTGGTGATTGGAGGGTGAAAATCTCTTGATTTTTTATCAAGACAAGGTTAGAGAGAAGGCATGCTTATTTATTCATTGATTTCATTTGAATAGATTGAACATCATGCTAGTTTATCATTGGTGATTGGAGGATGAAAACCTCTTGATTTATATAGTTGGTTAGTGGAAGAAAACCCTAAAATAGTCTTTGATAGTCTCACACATGGATTGTAGTGGGCTTCACTAATTTTGTGTTCTAGAAACTCTTAAAATGCCTATTTGTCTAGATATTTGGGTGTCTCTCTTTGCATCGAGGGATTGCAATTATAATTTTTGTAGTTTGATATGTCTCAGATAATAATATTTCTATTACTTTTCTTTATTTTTTTGACAAACTAAATTATTTATAAGTTTAATTCTTTATTTTGTATGGGTTTATCCTTCAATTTTGCATTTTTTTAAGTATATTATTTATTGCAATAATTATAATTTGAAATAATACTCAATAATTGGTATTACATTGATTTATGTCAATTAGAAATATACAATATCCATATTTAGGGATATTATGGTGGCATCAGGAACCTTGAACCACCCAAGGAATTAAGGGCTAACCCATTTTAGTGAAAAAAGGATATACACAAGATGACAATAAGATGGAGACACAAATTGTAGAGGAAGAAAAGAAAGGCAATTTTTGAAGAAGTGATTAATTTGATTGTAGGAAAAATATATAGCTCAAGTACTAAAATATGCAACATAAATGATTATGAAAGTCATACAAGGTCAAAAGTATCTAGGAGCTCTATATTTGTCTACTTTGAAGAGAAGTATATAAGTTGAAGAGAAGTATATAAGATATTAACCAAATGATTGATTCTTCAACTAATTCCTTCCAGCCCAGATACTATATATATATATATATATATATAAAGGACATGTGATGGAGATAATGGAGGATTTTTTATTCCTTTATGTTGAATAAAAATTTCATGAAGCACTAAATTCAAGATGATTATCATTTTCTACATTCTACAACATAAAACTCTAAAATGGTCCTCAAATCAAGAAAAAAATGGTTCAAAATCAATCTAACAAGAAATTGTAATAATATTTTGGCAATGTTCTTCTATTTATATATTTGAGCCAAAAAACAGTTGCTTGGATCCAAAACACCTAGGTACCTATCTCTAAATCTAATGTATGTAGAATATGTTAGAATCAATGACAGTCCCAAAGAAAATGAGAGGGGGGGTGAATCAGTGTCTAACCGGTTAGTAGAATATTTAAACTTATTAAGAACTTTGTATCTCAAAACAATGTACTGGTAAATAAGAATTAATGCAGCAAATAAGAATAACAGAGACATCATAGAGAACACACCATAAAACAAGATATTTAATGAGGAAACCCGGTGTGGGAAAACCTTGGTGGGATTTGTGACCCACAATATTCACTCACTGGCCAATGAATAAATATTACTTACAATGAGGGGCCTGCACATGCAGGAAGGCTAGCAGCCTAGAGCTCACTGCACAACTACAAAATAGAAGTCTCACTGACTTACAAAATAGATTATCAAAATCCAATATAATGTACTGCTTCAGATCAGCATCAGCTATGTCAGGTTTAGTACCGGTTTAAGCTCAGTCTATAACCAAAACCTTCGCTATCAACTATATCACCTTATACAAATTATCATCTATATTCCTCTCTCTCTCTCTCTCTCTCTCTCTCTCTCTCTCTCTCTCTCTCTCTCTCTCTCTCTCTCTCTCTCTCTCTTATCAAAATGACCTATAAGATCTCATACATATATGAGTCTTTTACAATATTCCATATTGGCTTTTACAAGAGATAATTACATTATAAAATAATAAAAAAAAGTTTATTCCATGTCGGCTTGAGTGTCGGTATGCATTGTTGTTGTTGTCGGTGAAGTGCCTGCCGGTGTATGTAGAAGTCTATTGCCGGTGTCGATAACTGTCGGTGGGTTGCCAGTTGGATGCCATCAATGCCAACATAAACTATTCTCATGAGAGTGTAGAATGCCAACAATCTCCCCCTTTGGCATTGATGGCAACACTCATGAGAAAAATCCAAAAACTAAAGTCCAAAAAGTTTCCAAAAAGATGTTCTCCCCCTGAGAAAATGATCTCCTTTAGATAAGCATTTTTCTCTCTACTCCCCCTCTGACATCAATGACAAAGGTTGTCACAAAAAGTCAAACAAGTGTAAAAATTTCATCTCAAAGTCTGTAACCGGTTGGTTACAATCTGAAAAATATCTGCCAAAACTAGATTTAGACTCTACATAAACCTTTTGTTGTCATTCAAGGTTGCCTCAATCTGTTGGATCGTGCCGGTGAGATAGTGCATGTGTTCTTCCAGTGACTGCTCTCCTTGAAGTAATGCCTTAGATATTTCAATTCTCTAAGAGATAAGATTGTCCAACTTGGGACCAAGTTTATTTTTAAGCTCTTGGGCATTTGACCTTATCCTTGCCTTCTCTTTCTCAAATTTCTCTAATTTTTCCCCAAAAACTGTCATTTCCTGCTCAAAAATTGATATGTGTCTGGATGAACCAATTATATTATCAGCTATGTCATCGATTTCTTTATGAGTTCTACTAATCTCCTTATCTATGTCCTCTGTCAGAAGGTGAGTTTTGCATGTTTCCCTATATAGCTCTTTGTACTCCAAAATTGTAGAGTTAAGTGCTGGTAATAATATATTCAAGTGTTATGTACACTTCTTTATGGTGTCTTGAAAGAATTTGTCCTTCTCTTTTTCAACTCTCTCCTTTATTGTGTCCTCATTCATTTTATCAATAGTTATTACATTGTCAACAATAAATTTGGACAATGTGTCCAATTTACCTAAAGAATCCTTAATATGATCTATGTTACAATTTGGTGCAATCAATTTAAGAATAGGTACAGTGTTATCAATTGCCTTATAGTCCAATGCATTGCAATCCATTATATTTTTTATTGAATCCAGAAGTACCTCTGTAACATTGGTAGGTCTGAATTCACTTGTAGATGTGCCAGATGTCTGACCAATTACCTTTATTACCTTTGTACTTCCGATAGGTGTAACCATTTTTCTTGCATTTTCCTCTAGTGGATCAGTCTGGGTTTGCATCTCAACCTGCAAAGGTTTCTTAGATTGTTTTAATGTCTCAGTGATTTCCGGTTTCTTTGTTCCACTGTGTACCTCTACCTCAGATTGTTCAACTATCGGTATCTTTGTCTCCAGTGGCCCTATGCCAACATATTTACCTTTAGTAGGTTTTTTAGTTTCTAGTGGTTGCTTTGTTTGGGTTGGGATCTCAACTTCAACAGTTTCTACCAGTTTCTCTGCCATGTTGCCACTATCAGCATTGTCTGCCTTAACCTCTGAATTATCCTTATCCACAACAATATTTACTTCTTGACTATCCACATTCATGGTAAAGAGTATCTCAGATTCAGGATTTGTGTCATCATGTGTAATACATCTAGTGTCAATAACCGATGGATCATTTGTGCGGATCGGTGCAATATCCAAAGGTGGTAGTAGATTGTCAATAATATTGATGTTTGGAACTCCACCAATTTTTCCTTTTCCCTTGTCCTTGTCCTTTTGATACACTTTAAATCTCTTTTTAGGTCGGTTCATTTCCTCTTGTTTTTCCTTCTCCACAAAAAATATATCCCAATTATCTGCAATCTCTTTTACTCTTCCTGCCATTAAGCTTACTTGTCGGTGCCCACTGGAAAAAACAGATCGGTTAGCCTCAGAAATCAATTCATCAATTTCTTCTTTTGAATTAATAGGATGTACAACTAGAAGTTTTTCAATTTTCAGTTTCTTGTCTAATTCCATCACTGCTATCCTTTTTGCTTCCAATCTTCTATAAAGTTCATTTGGTAAGTCATCCACAACTTCAATTAGAACCTTCTTATATATGTCCAAGTGTAAAATAATACTATTCTCAATGCTTTCCCTTTCAGAACCATTAAATGCATTATACAGTTTGTGCACATTAGCCAAATTTCCATCATCAGTTATCTCATTCAATACATCATTCAAAGAAGGGGTAACCAATTGTTGTTTCTTCTTTGGTGTCAGTTTCTTGGGCGGTCCCCTTACTGCCTGCTGTTTCTTTCTCAAAGTCCTTGTTCTCTTAGGTGAAGGAGAGGGTATCGGTGAAGGTTTTCTCTTCCTCCTTTCAACTCTTTTAAACTCTGCTGCCTTCTCACTGTCAGTTCTAGAAGATGTGTCAACCGGTGAAATGTGTGCCTCTGTTTGAAGTCCTTCAAGCTCACTAGCCGATATGCCACTAATGTTCATGACATTTTCCTTAATTTCTTTTGCTTTCTTAGAAGCATATCTAATGTATTTTTCTCTTTTCTTTCTTTCCTTCAACAGATTTTCAACTTTCAATAGTCTCAGCACTACCAAAGACCTTTTCTGATGGTTCTCTTGGTGCATCTAATAAAGCTTTGGCATATGTATCTAGAATAGTAAGAGCTACTTCATATCCCATCTCGGTCACCCAAATAGTCCTAGGGAGTACTGCTTCCATCCATGTATCATCTCTTTTGATAACAAAACAAATCTCTTTGTCATATTTGTCTACTACACTCTGTGGTAACCTTTCTCTAGCTCTCATCTTAGCTTGGAAAGTTTTGAAGTAATCTATTATGTTGTTGTTTCTAGCAGTTCCCATGCCGATAAAAGCTTCTTGTAGTTGTTTTCCTACCGGTATGTCATAACCAAAGTCTTTGGGTCCTGTACCGGGGATCTCTTTAGCAAAGTACAACATCAAACATACCAATAGATTTCCAAAATAGAAAGTCCCTTTCTTATCTCCTTTAATCTTTTTCAAATTGTCAATAAGTTCATCTTTTAGCCATTCACACACATCTATCATTGCATTGTTGTTTACCATCTCATAAGAACTGTGTATACAGAGACTAGAAATTGAATTTAGCCTGTTAGCATGTGTGGTCTTGTATCCTAGCGCCATACTTACAAATCTCACATCGATGTCCTTAATATCATTTACTCTTAGTGATCTATTGTCAGATGTTGCTCCGGTTAGGCTCATCACTTTGTTGTTGGGAATCTTCTTAGTCTTATCAGGTCTACTGTCGGTTGAGGGTAAACCAGTAACTACCCTAATTTCTTGTCGGGTTATTTTGTAAACAAAATCTAACCATAAGAATTCTCCATGTGCTCTACTCAATACAATCCTTACTACTTCCTCTAGAAATTGAGGGATATTCAGTATCTCCACAAAACCTAGAGTTTCCACAATTTTATGTTCGGGTTTAACAACACCATGTTCATCATAAATGACCTTTTTAAACATTTTCATTAGTTCCTCAAAACCTAGTTCTTCTATATTGCAATGTATATAAATCCTAACGTCTTCTGCAAATGCTACACCTTTAAGAATTTTTGAAAATGCCCCTACAGAGTCATCTTGCTTAGTAATTTAGGGAATTATTTTGAACACGGGCCTAGGGTGTTTCACATTTTCCACAATGGTAGGATTCAGAATATACTCAGGAGAAGAAGAAGAGGCCATTGAAAAATATCTTTTACCGCTTGAAAATATTGTGAATGCCTAAAGAAATCACTTCGCACCTTCGCCTTGAATGCCTTTGCTCAATTTTCGCACTCTTTGATAATTTGAATGTTTGGTGAGTCGAAAGTGAGGGAAATTAGCTGATTTATAATGACATTTCTTCCACCAACTGTATTAAATGCTCGTCGGTTAAGTGAAAAATTAACACATCTACTGGTAAGGAATAAATCTATCTTCTCACCATCGACCGAGGGTAATCTGCATGATTTTGAACTTGCTGCAATACCCCCAAAGGGTTACTTCTCAGTTGAATGAAGAATATCCTACCGATGGAGGATTACTATGTTCTACTAGTATAGAGATAGTTTCATCAACTTTCTGATCTCTCTTCTTAATCCATTGTTTTGAAAATTCTTTCGTTACCTCGTCTACCTTTTCTTTGCCTTTGAAACTGGATCCTTTATTGTTTGCCAGTGAAGTCTTTCTTCTACAAAATTTAGCAATATGTCTAATTTTGTTACAAGCATAACAAGTCACATTATTCCTTTGAATAACCTTTCCATATCCTACACCGGTTTGTGTTCTGCATTGATTAGATAAATGTCCATATCTTCCACAAACATAACATTTCACATTCATTTTGCAATTTTCTGAATTATGACCAACTTTGTTGTATTTTGAACATTGACCAGTGGGTGCATTAATATTCTGATTATTTCTAAATCTACATTGATTTGCTCTATGACCATATTTGTTGCAATTGAAACATTTGCCATTAAAATTATAAGCATTAGGTTGTCTTACCGGTTTGTTCTGATCTAGATTGTTTGCAGTACCAAAACTTTCTCCAACTTCAAATCCAAGTCCATTAGTATCTCCATTAGGTTTTTGACTTTTCAGCATGTCATCAAGCTCCTATGAACTTTTCTTAAATTTGTCTGTGTTTATTTGCAGTAGCCAACTCATTTTTCGGAATTCCCATTTGTCTCATAAGCTCAGTTTTATCATGTTGCATGTGAATTAGATCTGTCTTCAACATATCATTTTCATGACTAAGTCTTAGATTTTCATTTCTAGCATCATTAAGTCTCCTAGTCAAGTCTTCTTCATTCTTCTTCCTATCTTCAATATCTTTACATAACCTCATAGTCATATCTTGCATTTCATTCTTCATATTACTGTTTTCTTGTCTCAACTTGCTTGCAAGTTCTCTAAGAGTTTCTTTTTCATCATCATCTTTTTGCATCTTCTCATGAAGTTCTTTTCTTTTATTTTGTGCTATAGCAAAGTTCTCCTGAAGTCCTTTAATGAATTCCTATGCAGTCCTTAGATCATCTTCAAGTTTGATATTCTTCAATTTCTCTGCATCATAATCTACAAGAGCTCCTTCCAATTGTTTTCTTAAGTTCTCCATCTGTACCAGTTTCAGAATCTTCCTCAAGCTGTTAGGCTTTTGAAAATAGAGGACTAGGCTCTGATACCAATTGTTAGAATCAAACAATCCCAAAGACACTGAGAGGGGGGGGGGGGTCGAATCAGTGTCTAACCGGTTAGAAAAATATTTAAACTTATTAAGAACTTTGTATCCCAAAACAGTGTACCAGCAAATAAGAATTAATGCAACAAATAAGAATAACAAAGACAACATAGAGAACACACCATAACACAAGATATTTAATGAGGAAACCTGGTGTGGGAAAAACCTCGGTGGGATTTGTGACCCACAATATTCACTCACTAGCCAATGAATAAATATAACTTACAATGAGGGGCCTGCACATGCAGGAAGGTTAGCAGCCTAGAGCTCATTGCTCACCTACAAAATAGAAGTTTCACTGACTTACAAAATGGATTATCAAAATCCAATACAATGTAGTGCTTCAGATCAACATCATCTATGTCAGGTTCAGTACTGGTTTAAGATCAGTTTATAGACAAAACATTCGATGTCAACTATATCACCTTATACAAATTATCATCTATATTCCCCTCTCTCTTTCTCTTATCAAAATGACCTATAAGATCTCATACATATATGAGTCTTTTACTGTTGGCATTACAGTAATAAAGATTGTTGATATTCAATAAGGATATTGAGAAGGTTGTTGAAGATTATTGATATAACTGAAGAAGGATGATAACTATCTTTATAACATTATTTTGTCATTGATGTCAAGAAATTGATTATCTGATTCAGTATGATGTTGCCATATCTTGAGAAGATTGATTAGAAGAGAATTAAGATGTCGGTAAAAGACACAGGAAGAATGTGATGAATAAAGGGAGGAATAAGTTATTCAATGGGCAACTATTACCGAGTTAGACAATGATGAGATCATGATGTTTAGATTTTTTGATATCCTACATATGTTGTTGATTGTAAGGTTAATACTATACTATGCAACCAATAAATGAACCTAGTCGGTAAACCCTAAGGTTATCGATATCGGTTAATGAAGGCGAAATGTCTACCGAGTAAAGTTTAGTATTTACCGAGTTGCAACCGAGTTATGACAATGCGCATGGGATGGATAAAAGCATTATTTAATGAAGGACAATGATTAGCTGGAGATGTATAAATGATTGGTATACCGTGTATGAAGTTTGTTAATGATCTATGGCAAAGGAAAATCGACAGGAAGATCTATAGCACAGGTTGAACTGCAATAACCTTATGCAAGTTCCAAGATAGGAATGCAAGTCCCGAGGTAAGGTAAAACATTTTCAGATCGGAAGGCTACATTGAACCTAGTAAAGTTTGAAGATTTGATAGCTAAGATTGATCATGGGAAATGTGATCAAGGAGATTTAGTGGTTAGCAATTGTTTATAAATAAGGAATTGTTGATAAACAATGTATGCGGGCAAGTGTATGCATAGGGATGCTACATAGTGATTACCGAGCATAGAAGCTTGAAGACCTATTTGAATAAGACCTATTTGAATAACATAGTAGAGAGCCCAGCAGAGGGAGAAGATAAGTCCTATGACTAGATTGTTTTGAGCAAATAAGAATTTGCTTTAGCATTTTAGATGTGAAGTTGCAGATAGATTTTTAGTACTGTTATTTTGTAAGTGACAGAAAATCTCTTAACCGAGTGGACTTAACAGTCTTATATGTAAACCCTCTAGCAAGGTAACATTCTAAGTGAGTGTTTGAAATCCTTTAACAAGGTCACTTCTAACAAAGTGAATATCCTAACAGATCTGAGGGAAATCCCTTAACCAGGTCACATCTAGCAATGTGTTTGTAATCTTTGACAGGATTTGCTTTAAACCGAGCATACTCTAGAAGAGTATATTTCTTAGTGGGTCCGAAATCCCACAGTGGTTTTTCCCTGTTTGGGTTTCCACGTTAAATCTAGTGTTATGAGTGTTATTATGATTTTGTGTTCATAAGTTTGCATGTTTAATAGTTTTTGGTTAAGTTGCTGAAGTATAAGTTACCGAGGTTGAATCTGTTGATTTTATGGAAGTTTAAGTTTGTATGAGTCACCCCCCCTCCCATCTTGTTAGTTATTGACATCTGGACTTTACATTAAGTATCAGAACTAACAATTGGTATTAGAGCTAAGGACTCCGGAAGAAAAAGTTTAAAGGTACTTGAGGCAAAGATCCGAAGATGTATAAAAGGGATGCACCGAAGCTGAACAAGTCAAGTTTCTCCCGATGGTAGAAAAGGATGAAGCTACATTTATCAGTAATTGGAGAATATGCAACATATTATCTGGAGAATGATTACATTGCACCGAGTACCAACCCTATGACCTTGGAAGAGATTAAAGCAAAGCAAGAACATATTCAAGCTATGATTGAAATAACATCATCATTGACCAACTCAGAGTTTAATGATCTAGAAGGCTGCAATGATACAAAAGCAATGTGGACTAAGCTCATATTTGTATATGGAGGTGATGAACATGTTCAAAGAGCAAAAGTAGATAGTCTAAGAGGACAACTTGAATCCATGAGGATGAATGAAGGTGAGAATATAACCCAATATAGTACAAGACTAAAGGAGATTGTCAATCAAATTAAAGGACCAGGTGGAACTATTGAAGAAAAGGATATAACAAGTAAGTTGTTGAGAACCCTTCTACCAGCTTATGCTATTTGATTTTCTGCAATCAATGAATTGAGATCTGTACCTAACATGCCAGTTTCTTTGGATGCTACTATTGGTAGTTTCTTTGGATGCTACTATTGGTAAGCTACATGCATTTGAGTTAAGTAATTTTGATAACAGTGGGTCTTAGGTAAATAAAGTAGAATCTGCATTCAGTTCTTTTCATATTGGTGAATCTGATGATTACAATGATAGAATGAGTAAGTACTCTGAAGGGGATCACAGTGGAGCAAGTGAAAGATTTCACAAGAACATGGAAAAAGTGCACAAACTGTATGAAGAAATCAAGAAGCAAGAAGAATTTGAAGCATTATTAGCTAGAAGGTTACCGAGAGGAAAAGGTAAGTATAAAGGAAAGCTACCTTTAAAATGTTTCAATTGTGATAAAATAGGACATATGGCTTCTAACTGCCCTGACAAAGAATCTAGTGAAAAGAGAGAATACCGAGATAAAAGGAAGAAAGATAACCAATACAGAGGACACCGAGACTTCAGAAGGAGAGATAGAAAGACATGTCTAGTAGCAGATGAGGAATCCAACGATGATGAATCTGATGAAACTGATACTGAGGAAGTTATTTATGTGGCTATTAAAGATGGATCTGATGAGGAAAGGTATGAAGAAAAAGCCCGAATATCTCACATAAATAATAATGATTCTTGGATCATAGACAGTGGATTCTCACATCATAAGACAGGTGATAAACACAAGTTTGTTAAATTAGAAGACTATGATGGAGGCTATGTAAGATTTGGTAATGATGCACCATGTCCAGTAAAAGGTAAAGGATCTATAACACTTCTTGACAATGGCAAATGTGATGATGTATACTGGGTTGAAGGTTTGAAATACAATTTGTTGAGTGTAGCATAGCTAAATAATATAGGATGCCGAATAGAATTTTAGAAAGGAATTGTCAAAGTTCATGACAAACATGGAAAGTTAGCTACTACCGGGACACAAAAAAAAGGTAATACATTTCATCTTGACTCAACTCAGAACAAGTGTCTTTATGCAAACATAGATGATACCTGGTTATGGCATAAAAGGTTTTGTCATGTAAATTTTGATAATCTGATCAAAATAAGTAAGAAGCACCGAGTAAGAGGTCTACCGAGTCTTGAAAAACCTAAGAATGCTATGTGCTGAGGATGCTAGATGGGTAAGATGACAAAATCAAGCTTTACAAGTAAGCCCTACACTTCTAAAGGAATTTTAGATCTAGTACACACTGATCTTTTTGGTCCTATGAAAGTTCAAAGTTATTATGGTGATAAATATTTCATATTATTTGTGGATGATTACTCAAGGATGATGTCAGTTATGTTTTTAAAAGAAAAATCAAAAGCTTTTCAAATGTTCAAATGGTACAAGGCAAGAGTTGAAAATGAAACAGGAAGACAACTGAAATGTCTTAGATCTGATAGAGGAGGAGAATTCACTTCTGATGAATTTAACTTATACTGCAATGATCATGGTATAAAGAGGCAAGTATCTGCACCGAGAACACCTCAACAAAATGGGATAGCCAAGAGAAGGAACATATCAATTGTGGATTGTACAAGAACCCTGATGATAGAAAAGAGGGTACCTCAAACATTTTGGAGAGAAGCAATAAACACTGCAGTTTACACCCTGAACTGAGTTCAACTGAAGAAAGGAACTATGAAGACACCATATGAGATCTGGTATGACAAGAAACCTAATGTAAGTTACTTTAAAATCTTTGGAAGTAGATGCTATGTTCACAAAGATGACAGAAATGGAATTTTGATCAGAAAAGTGAAGAAGGAGCATTTCTTGGTTATTCTTCTAGAAGTAAAGCATTTAAATGTCCGATCAAATCATCTAACAAAATAGTGGAAAGTGCAAATGTGAAAATTGATGAATTTGCAGAAAGAAATGATGAAGGAAATTCCAAAGAACCAGAAGATTATGAAGAATTTGTTTATGTTCAACCGAGAAGTCCTTCCGAGAAAGCTGCTGAAGAAAATGAAGATAATGTCCAGTTATCGAGAGATGAAGAAGATCATACAGAACCTACCGAGACTATATTAGCCAAATATGTCAGAAGACATTATGCATCAAATCATATTTTAGGAGATAAAGATGATCCAGTGATGACAAGAAACAAACTGAGACAGAACACATGTCTGATTTCTGAATTTGAACCGAGAATAGTGAAAGAGGCATTTAACAATGAAGATTGGGTAAATTCTATGACAGAAGAAATTGATCAAATCAAGAAGAATGACACATGGACACTAATCCCAAGACCAAAGGACAAAAATGTAATCGGTACTAAGTGGATTTTCAGAAACAAGCTAAATGAAAAAGGTGAGGTCATTCGCAACAAAGCAAGACTAGTTTGCAAAGGTTATGCTCAAGAAGAAGGAATAGATTATGGTGAGACTTTTGCACTTGTGGCTAGACTTGAGGGAGTAAGAATATTGTTGGCATATGCTACTTTCAAAAATTTTAAGGTATATCAAATGGATGTTAAATCTACATTTTTGAATGGTATACTAGAAGAAGTTTTTGTTGAACAACCTAAAGGATTTGTTGAAGACAAGAGTAAAGATCAAGTATGCAAACTAAACAAAGCCTTATATGGTCTGAAACAAGCACCTAGAGCATGGTATGAAAGATTGCACTCTTATTTAATCAAGATTGGTTTTATAAGGACAAGTGAAAACACCAATATGTGCATGAAGAAAGATGAGGACAATGGAATACTGATCTCAGCCATATTTGTTGATGACATTATATTTTGTGGAAATGACTCCTTATGCAAGAACTTTGGAAATGAAATGTGCAAAGAATTTGAGATGTCACTAATCGGTGAGATAAAGTATTTTATAGGTTTACAGATATTGCAAATGAAAGATGAGAATTTCATTACTCAATCCAAGTACATAAAAGAAATCTTGAAGAAATTTGGAATGGAGGATTCTAAACCAGTAAGTACTCCTATGACTACTAACTATAAATTATCAAAGAATGATGAATCTGCATCTGTTGATGAGACACTTTACCGATCTATGATTGGAAAATTGCAATATGTTGTGCATAGTAGACCGGATATAGCACATGCAGAAGGTATTGTAGCAAGATTCTCTGTAGATCCCAAGGAAACTCATATGACATCAATCAAGAGAATTTTCAGATACCTGAGAGGCACTGAAGATTATGGCTTAGTATATGAAAAGAGAAATAATTTTGATTTAAAAGTTTATACTGATGCTGATTGGGCAGGCAACATAGATGACAGGAAAAGCACAAGTGGTGGAACTTTCTTTTTAGGAGAAAGACTTGTAAGTTGGCTTAGCAAGAAACAAGGATGTATTTCTCAATCTACAGCAGAAACTGAATATGTTGTTGTAACATTGAATTGTACCAATATAGCATAGATCAAACAACTGTTGGAAGGTATAAATGAGAAAGTTACCGAGCTAGTAACTATATTCTGTGATAATACTAGTGTCATTAACATTTCAAAGAATCCAGTGATGCACTCTAAGACAAAGCATATATCTATAAAGTATCATTATCTCAGAGAAGAAGTTCAAGAGAAGAAAATTGTGCTGGAATATATCAGTTCAAAGGAGCAATTAGTAGACATCTTCACAAAGCCACTGCCAAGGGACACTTTTGAGTATCTCAGAAGCAAGTTAGGGGTCCTACCCCTATCTTCTACTCACTGACTGAGTTCGGTGAAAGCATCA
This sequence comes from Cryptomeria japonica, assembly GCF_030272615.1. Lineage (NCBI taxonomy): Eukaryota > Viridiplantae > Streptophyta > Pinopsida > Cupressales > Cupressaceae > Cryptomeria > Cryptomeria japonica. Next base: position 313,995,752 of record NC_081409.1, on the reverse strand, counting down.
ATTCGATGAATCTACAGAATATTATGTGTGGATTGATGTTGATTTCCGCACTTTAGGAGGTCACCTAAAGGTGTACAGAAAAAATGAATAGAGACAAGTTGATCTGACCGAGACTGAGATGTTACACAGCAAGGCAAATCACTTCACAGAGGAATAAATCATGATTTAGTTCTTTTACTTTTTGGCATTGTTGTCAAAGGGGGAGAAGACTAAATGGTTGACTCCATTATAAAGCCCTGAATGATGGAAATAACAGAAGACTAATGACAGGAGGAGTAGATTGAAAAATGGAGAAGACTTCAGAAGACAACAGATCAAGGATAACAAGAGAAGTCTAACAACAATATGAATCCGAATCAATTTGAATATCTTGTTGGTACTACCATTTAATTGTTGGTTTTGCCATCAATGCCAAAGGGGGAGATTGTTGGCATTATAGTAAGAAAGATTGTTGATATTCAATAAGGATATTGAGAAGGTTGTTGAAGATTATTGATATAACTGAAGAAGGATGATAACTATCTTTATAACATTATTTTGTCATTGATGTCAAGAAATTGATTATCCGATTCAATATGATGTTGCCATATATTGAGAAGATTGATTAGAAGAGAATCAAGATGTCAGTAAAAGACACAGGAAGAATGTGATGAATAAAGGGAGGAATAAGTTATTCAATGGGCAACTATTACCGAGTTAGACAATGATGAGATCATGATGTTTAGACTGTTTTGATATCCTACATATGTTGTTGATTGTAAGGTTAATACTATACTATGCAACCGAGCAATGAACCTAGTCGGTAAACCCTAAGGAACCTAGTCGATAAAACCTAAGGTTATCGATATCGGTTAATGAAGGCGAAATGTCTACTGAGTAAAGTTTAGTATTTACTGAGTTGCAACCGAGTTATGACAATGCACATGGGATGGATAAAAGCATTATTTAATGAAGGACAATGATTAGCTGGAGATGTATAAATGATTGGTATGTCATGTATGAAGTTTTTTAAGGATCTATGGCAAAGGAAAATCGACAGGAAGATCTACAACACAGATTGAACCGCAATAACCTTATGCAAGTTCCAAGATAGGAATGCAAGTCCTGAGGTAAGGTAAAACATTTTCAAATCGAAAGGATACATTGAACCTAGTCAAGTTTGAAGATCTGATGGCTAAGATTGATCATGGGAAATGTGATCAAGGAGATTTAGCGGTTAGCAATTGTTTATAAATAAGGAATTGTTGATAAACAATGTATGCAGGCAAGTGTATGCACAAGGATGCTACATAGTGATTACCGAGCATAGAAGCTTGAAGACCTATTTGAATAATAGAGTAGAGAGCCCAGCAGAGGGACAAGATAAGTCTTATGACTAGATTGTTTTGAGCAAATAAGAATCTGCTTTAGCATTTTAGATGTGAAGTTACGAATAGATTTTTATTACTGTTATTTTGTAAGTGACAGAAAATCTCTTAACTGAGTGGACTTAACAGTCTTATATGTAAACCCTCTAGCAAGGTAACATTCTAAGTGAGTGTTTGAAATCCTTTAACAAGGTCACTTCTAATAAAGTGAAGATCCTAACAGATCTGAGGGAAATCCCTTAACCGGGTCACATCTAGCAATGTGTTTGTAATCTTTGACAAGATTTGCTTTTAACCGAGCATACTCTAGAAGAGTATATTTCTTAGTGGGTTCGAAATCTCACAGTGGTTTTTCCCTATTTGGGTTTCCACGTTAAATCTGGTGTTATGAGTGTTATTATGATTTTGTGTTCATAAGTTTGCATGTTTAACAGTTTTTGGTTAAGTTGCTGAAGTATAAGTTACCGAGGTTGAATCTGTTGATTTTATGGAAGTTTAAGTTTGTATGATTCACCCCCCCCCCTCATCTTGTTAGCTATTGGCATCTGTACTTTACATTAAGTATCAGAACTAACATTTACAATATGTCATGTCGGCTTTTACAAGAGATAATTACATTATAAAACAATAAACAAGAGTTTATTCCATGTCGGCTTGAGTGCTGGTATGCATTGTTGTCGCTGTCGGTGAAGTGCCTGTCGGTTTATGTAGAAGTCTATTGTCAGTGCCGGTAACTGCCGGTGGGTTGCCAGTTGGTTGCCATCAATGACAACATCAACTATTCTCATAAGAGTGTAGAATGCCAACATACTAAGCCATCAATTTTTCTTCCCTACATTTGGAAGGGGTAGCCTATGAATGTTGGGACCATGGCATAGTGACATGAGGGATATTCTCATCATAGTGACATTAGAAATGAAACTTGGAGAAAATAGATTTAACCCCATATTTCAACTAGGTTTAATGTGCAATTAGATTTGAATATAAATTTAGATTTTATTGAACATTCCTAGATTTTGTTAAAAAGAACTATTATATATTTCATTAAAATATTTGTAATAATTTTTTTTTTTGTATTGTAGAAAGTTTGAATTTAACACCTTCTAGGTGCCTACAACATAAACTTTGCCATTACATTTAAGTGTCTTTTGACATTTGTAATAAATGTTATGTTTATGTTAGGTCTTTGTGGGAACCTTTGTTTAAAGAATTAAAAGTGTTAAGCTTCATGAATATTATGTGTGTTGGATCTTTGTGAAAATTTATATTTGAAGAATTAAAAGTGTTGATCTTGATTGATAAAAGATTTAGATTCTTATGAAAATTTAAATTCAATTCTAGATAGCATATAAAATAGATTTCTTGAATGATATAACCACCACCTCTAAAGTTCAACTAAACACTCACCTTAAATATATTGAAATAAAAAAGAAAGTACCTCATTATAACCACCACACTAAAGCAACCCAAAAAAAAATTCCAACTTAGGAATAAAAAGATTCTTTCAATTTTTAAAACAATATAAGAGTAAACTAGTCTTCCTTAAACATTTCATAGTTTTATTGAAAGAACCATTACCTAGTACATTGACTCTTTGTAACTTTGTGATAAATTATTGTGCCCTACCATTATCGATCTAATGGACAATGCTATTATAGCCAAATGGCGCAATTAAATATTAAAAATACAAGTAAATCTGATCCTTGACACCGCAAAACCCAGAGTTACATGCCGCATATAAAGAATTTAGTATAGCACAAAAAATCAGGTATCCAAATATCCATTTCCAGGGGCTTTATCGATCAACTTTCACAAGTACCACAACCTCTGATTTTACAGAATTCTTTTCTTCTTCGTCATTAACCCCACATGTTAGCTCCTTGGCCCTCTCTGCCTCAAGCTTCCAGTCGGTTCTGAGAAGCATGAACATCATGAGACAAATACAGGAAGCCTGAGCTGCAAACAAGCCCATCCACAGCCCCACAAAACCCACATTCAAAAAAAAGCCCATAAGAATGGCCACGGGCATACCCACAAAATAAAATGACCCCAAATTTATGTTAGCACCTACAGTTGGTCTAGCACTGCCTCTTAAGACACCACACCCAGTTGTTTGTGGACAGTTGCCAAGTTCACAGAGACCCACAACAGGCAAAGCCAAGGATGTCAAGAGCAAAATCTCAGGGTCACTTGTAAACATAGTTGCCCATTTATGCCTCATTGTAGTAGTAAATGTCATAGCCAGGAAGCCCAAAATTGTTCCACAGGACAGAGCAACGATCATAGCCCTTCTAGCCTTGCCTGGCCTGTTGCCACCCAGTTCATGACCCACTCTTGTAGAAACCCCTAGGCTTAGTGAAGAAGGAAAAATGTAGACCAAAGATGTTGTTTGGATGAGAATTCCCATTGAGGCCACAGAAGCCTGAGGATGTAGTAATAGCCCACATAGAATTATCATGAATTCATACCACCACCATTCTAGGCACACTGAAATGCAGCTGGGTATGGCCAAACTTAGCAATGGCTTCCACCCTTTGAAGCAATCCTTTGTTAGGCCTTGCCATGAGTCCTTGCAGGCTCCAGAGATGTATAAGTAGGCTAGGAGAGATAGGAGAAGGTTGAAGTTGGTACATACTGCAGCCATGGCTACTCCTTTTATGCCCAAGTTGAGAACTAGGACCAGAAGATAGTTTATTGGGATGTGAAATGTGAGAGCAATGGCAGCACAGTAGGTTAGAGGTGTGGTTATGTTTTGAGTCCTGAGATAGATGCGGAGTGGGTGAAGGATTGCTTGGGCTAGGAGGTCTGGAAGTGAGAAGATGATGTATATGCTGGCCATGGATGTAATGTCTGGCTCTTGGCCACACCAGAGTAGGATTCTTTCCATGTTTAGCCACAAAAACCCTATTGGGAGAGAGGCAGACAGTAGGACTAGGATTGTCCTTTGAAGTGTTAGGCCTAAGAGGCTCCATCTCTTGGCCCCAAATGCTTGCCCACATATAGGCTCCATCCCCATGGCTAGCCCTGATATGACAGAGTATCCAGTGATGTTTGCAAAGCCAATAGCAAGTGACCCTCCTGCTAGCTCACTTTCTCCCAAACGGCCTAGGAAGAGCATTGAGATCATTGCTCTGGAGTAGAGAAGTAGGCCTGTTAAGGCCATGGGACCTGCAATCTTTCCCATTGCTTTCAGTTCTTCCATCACCTGCAAATTCAAAAGACAGCTTCTGATCAGAATCCACCATTGCCCACCATGTCCAAATGCATAACATGTTGCTTAAAAAACAAAATGGCAATCTGATTTGTGTCTGCAAGGCTTGCCGTTTACGTAATTGGGAATTGAACTATGCCCTGATAATTGCAATACCTAAGCATGATTTTGAACCTTTTTTCTCCGAGTGTTGAGTCTCAAGGCTCAAATGCTGATCCATGCTTATTATGAAGACTGCTTCTAATGTTCTACTGCAATGAAGTCCTCTAACAGGGATATGCACCTAAGAACAGGTATCTGAGGACTACACTAATTATCAGAGCAATTAGTTTTCACAAGACTCATTAGTGGTACAAAATCTTAGTTCACACAGGCATCGAAGGTTCTCTGGTTATACTAGAGTACAAGGCTCTCCTATTTTGGATGGCTCACCGAATGCTTACAAACATGTAAATCTAGAAACTTGTAGGCATATATGTTAGCTTTGTTAGAACATAAAAGACCAACAAAAGATGAGAAAGAAACAAACATATGCCTTCTATAGGAAGACAATCTATTGGCTTGGATTACCGAAGAAATTAAATTCATTCCAATGTTCAGCCATCAGGGATAAAGTTCCCTTGTCCTATATTTTATGTTGGGGATTTTATAAAACTTATAACAGCTTAAAAAACCGTAATGCTATTTAAAATGCAAAATTGGTCAGCATAAAACATCCAGAACCAAAAACACCAGTGACATCTAGCTGTCGACCACTTCATCCACAATACCCTCAAGAAAGATCAAAACCAAAATTGGGTATCTATTTAAAAAACATACATTCTAATGTTCACCTCGCAATAGTATCAAAGTCTCCTTGTCTTCCCAAGAAAATACAAACAAACAAAAGAAAGATTTTGATAATTAGTTAAACTCAGAAGCTCTGTTTTACATTCCGATGTTCACCTAGCAATAATAGCAAAGTCTCCTCGTCTTCCCAACAAAATACAAACAAACAAAAGAGAGATTTTGATAATTAGTAAAAATCAGAAGCTCTGTTTTTGGTGGTGGGTGGATAGACAAGAAGTAACTAAATAATATTAGTTTGGACTGTGAAAATCTGATAACATCAATGAAAAAGAAGTTCTAACCTCAGCACAGTTGGGCCATCTCTTGAGGTCGTAGTTGCTATCCACTTCTACTTGCTGGACAGGCTTTACTTTTTCCTCCTGGACAGAGGAAACCTTGATGTCCTTGACAGAGGAAACCTTGATGTCCTGGACAGAGGAAACTTTGATAATATAATGCTCTTGACTACCATCTTCTCCTTGGTGATACTGTTTGTTGACTTCAAGGAAAGGAATGTCTTCCTCCCTTTGGGGGCAATGGCATGAATAATTATGTCTGCACATGCTTGGCAAAAGGAATGCAGGAAACAATACCAAAGGAAATGTATAATCTATTCTCTTTACTACCTACTGCTTAAATATATAGTCTTTTCCTCTTTTCTAACTACTGTCAATCAAAGGAAGTAATTAGTATTGTAGACTTGGTGAATTGTGTGGAAGTATCCGACCATGATCTAGTAGACTAAGTTCTAAACTCTTCTACACTATAACTCACAGACCCACTTGCAAAAGATCCTTCTGACCACCTTAACACAAACAGCAGAGCATACCCACAATCTCCAAAGCAACTAATTATGACTTTCCTTTCCTCCCACAAGGGAACAGAAAAGACAGTGTCTGTCTGTCAACCCTACTCAGTTCATCTGCAACAACTTTACAAATTTGCCTTTAAATGTCCCCATTCACTATCCCGATACGAGACAGATGACATTGACACAAGAATAACAGCACAACACAATGCTGCTTGTTGCTTAAGCCTCAACTCTCACTTCACTAACCGCACATAACTGCTGCTTTATAAGCAAATTAAGCAATTTCTGATCAATTTTTTTTAATTTGTTTTACATTTAAACCAGGTCAAGTTTTTAATATCCAATGCTCAAATCAGTAACAGAGAACTTGACACGACATTCTTTTTAATATTCCAATTGAATGTTCTTAACCCATTATTCTGATTGGAGAACAGTTGGCAATCAGACCCCACGAAGGAGGTCTCAAAGTAATTTTAGATTTACTGTTGAGCCTGCAATTAAACACTCCAGATGTTTGATCCAGTTTGCTCTCCCAACCAAAAACAGCAGGCTAAAGACTGCATCTTGTCGCTTCTACTGCTAGCTGGAATCGGTCCTCTCTCGTCTTATCTTCTCTCTTTTTCTATGCAAATTTTCTGATCCACCTAAAATTTTATCCCCATTTCGGGATATAGATTATAGATACATTGTACATTCAAATGATAATTCAAGCGCTTAGAGAGTTAAATTTTTGTGAGGCTACGCTCCCCAAGCAATAAGATGACACGATGGTTATTAGTTTTTTTAATTTTTTTTTACTTAATCTAGTTTGAACAAAATTGTCAGTCAGTCAGCCTCTTCCCAATGCAAGGAATCAATAGTCAGTCCTAGTTTTCTGATAAAAAAAAAATGATGGCTATTTTGAAACGAAAATTCGGCCTCTGAGAATGGAATTTACACCAAACAAAACGACATGGCCGGCGCAGGCATGTGCCTCCTCCCCCCAAATGGAAATAAAGTTAAAAGACCTCATTCTTTGCTCACAAACCCTGCTTTAGTGATCTATATCTTAACTACATCAATATTCTGAACTAAATCAGTGATCCTTTCCTTTTTGTTATTCCTCACTTTGTTCTTGTGGATGTAATTTCTGGTTTTTATTTATTTAATTTTGATTTCAGTTTTATTTGGATTAGTTTTATGAGAATCTTTTTCTTAAAATTGTATATGTCAACGAGTTCTTCATATGAGATGATGAATGGTTATGAATGAGTACACTGGGGATCAAGTCTTCTCGAGTACAAGGCTCTAACACCATAAGATCAAGATTGTGTTTTGGATTACTTTGACACCCCTAAGCCCTTGACTCTCAATTGAAGAGGTTTCAACCTAAGGCTTGTGCTTCCATATCACGTAGCAAAACGATCTTGCCAATGATATAAAATTCCACATACATACTTACATATGGATGATAGAAAATATGATAGCGAAAAGAAATAAATAGGCTTTTCAAAATTATGTAGATTAATTAATTAATAATTAAAATAATTAATACCAAAATAATTAGATAAATAATTGTTTTGAAATAATATTGAAATATGTACATAAAATAGTGTTAAATTGATCAAGAGGGATATATGTGTATTTAACTTCAAATGTAATAAGAGGATGTTCTACTATAATGAGTATTTATAATTCAATTTGGATTTCTACTATTGATTCTATGACAGTGAAGTTCTCACAAACTAAGAAAGAACTTGCACTTTGTTTTGGTTCAACCTTACATATATAGTTTTGATCTTCACACTCAATTTTGATTTGAGTTGCTCATTCTAAACCTCGTTTATGGTCTTGGTCTTTGCAATTTGTGTCTTTAGAATCTTGTTCACCTTATATTTCTAAGAATAGTGGTGCTTTTGAGCCCTATGAGAACTTGCTATGCTAGGGAAGGGAAGTCAACTAGCTTCTTGCATTGTAAATTCTAGAAACTATATCACCTCATCTAATGTAATTAGTTTGAATTTCTTATAAATTTAGAGGAAAATATACCAAGTGATCAAATATAAATAACAATGAATTTACTGTATAAATTGACAATAAATGAAGCTAGAAAATATAACTTTGTTAGAATTGAAAGCTCATTCAAATTTGGAAAAATATATGGAAGAGATGAGTGCCTTCTACTTTTTTATATTGCTTTGAATTTAGCCAATTATGGATTTACAATGCCAAACTAGAAAATTTACTAATGATAGTGTTTATGATGAAAGAGAGATGGACAAGTCTATCTATCAATTCAACAAGAATTGAACCCTCTTTCATAAACATTAGAATACACACCATAAAGGTGTTATGCTTGACTATCTCTTACTCAAAGAGAGTCAAGCAACCTAGGCTCTATTCCTTTGTTGCATGAAAGATTGCTTCATTGATTTAAATGTGAACTAGGTCCTAAATCATGCATAAATGAAAATATAAACTAATAAAATAGATTGATAGACAAACAAGAAGCTACGAGAAAGTATAGAACTAGAATAGTGATATAGAAGTGCACCTGTCACAACAAACAGAACTCAAAATGGCTATCCACTAGAGCTAGGCACCATAGTATTGACAGATGTCCTATTGAAAATGTAATTCTAACATGGTCTCGAAAGCTCTTAAACTACCTTCCCTCAAAGTTGTATGTCAAACAAGAAGGTCACTAGCACTAGGCACCCTTGACTAAGCCTAATTTGATGAAATTTTCTAGGAATCTCTGTCTCTATTTGCAATATGCTCTCGCACCTACATTCTGGGTATGTACCTGTATCTGAATTTGTAAACACATAAAAGAAGAGGAAAATGGCGTTGTGGCTATATAGGGGCTTGCCTCAGTCAAGCCCCTATTTTGGTGATTTTCACCTCCACAAATAGCAAAATTTGGATCTAAAATAAAAGTGTGCTTTGAACCTTAAATGTATCTAAGACTGTGATTAGAAAATAAGTGTATAACATAAAAAAGAGCCCTAATCAAGTGTGTTAGAGTGAACCCTAAACAAGACAATCAAGGGTAATGCATATAACAACTCAAGAATACATGAATAATATAAATGAACATAGATTAGTGATAGAACAAATTTGAAGCTAAAATGTAGAAATGTAAGAATAACATGAAATCATACCAAACCCTTAAGGAGAGGTACATGCTAATAATTAGTTACTGATTCCCTATCATCATCCAATATTCCTTGAAGCTTCCATCATGATGAATAAATGTTGATGAAGATTTGATGTTGTTGAATATTCCTTACATTTGTAGACTTGTACACTCACTTTTAGCAGTAATTTCGCATCATAAGGATATCATATATGCTAGATAGATCTCACAAATGAGGAAAGTAACTTTATTATATATGAGTTACAAGATTTAATTTCATAAAATACTGACTTATAATGGCCATATCCAAATTTTGAGACCAGATTCAACAATGTTAAGGCCAACATTTTAATCTCCCAAAATTTTGACAAAAAAACATTAGTCGCTAGAGCAAATTGATAGTGACACGATAAAATAGGCCTCGCTTTTGCAAGAAGCTAGATATTAGGACCCTAATATTTGGATCTCAAATTTAAATTTGGATTAACAATATTTAGGTATGGAATTGTAGCGTCCTAAATTGTACTCCCTTACAATTTTGTCCTCATTTGGGCCCTCACCTTAGCGTTTATGTCTCAAGGTCTGATTGGAGCCCTGATTCTACTCACACCATGGAAATTCTTCATTATTTTTACCTTGCACTTCATTTCCCCCTTGTTTCTTGGTTCCTGATTGATTAGAACCAAGGCCTTGGGGCCCTGGTCCTCAAGGACCAGAGCGCCTAGTGCCCTGGTCCTCCCAATCAGGACCCATTTTTGGGCCCCTTAATGGTCACAACATTCTAGTTGCGACCTAGATCCCGTGTCGGCTCATGTCAAAAAATTAAGTTATTTTTCAACGGGAAAGTGTGAGATTTTGCCAAGATCAAGAGGCAATGGAAAGCACAAATAAGAGAGAACAAAATAGATGATCGAAATAAACTGTATTCTATCAAGATGAAAAATATGATCAACTGGATCATTAAGCATTACATACAATGAATATGAGCCTACTTATATAGGCAAGGCTATATGGATATGTGAGCACACAAACATGACATGTGGCTCGACAAGAAACAAGGGTAGGTAGGAAATAGGTGTGGGTAGGTAGGAGAAACAATATAATATTCCACATGAGGTGGATCACCCACTGAATGTGGAGTGTAACAACAAGATCACACCATAAAAGGTGGAAATTCTCCTACACACACTATCCCAATGTGGCACAAACACCCAAGTGTCTCATACCCAAACTACTATGAAATGCATTTCCTAAGTAAACTTAAGTAAAGTGTAATAATATCCATGATGAATAATTATTTACACCAACACCCCCCCTTAAGTGCAACTTAGGGGAATGCACTTAAGTCTACAATGCAACTAAGTAATGCAAGATGGGTCTCGGCTACGAGGCCATATTAGGTACCCATGTACAAATGCAAATGCATGCAAACCAATGCAAGGAAATCTCTCAGAAAGTGGGGAAAGAGAGAAAAACCCAATGGGAAAAAACATTCCCCCAAAAGAGAGATGAAAACTAAATACAAAGCACTCTCATAGAAGTATGTGAAGGAACAAAACCCCATGTGAGGAAAAAGTCCCCCCCATATGAGAGAAGAAGAAGAAGAAGAGAGACTAGGAAGCCCCCCCTCAATGTGGAATCTACACCAATGATAGAAGCTCGATGTATGAAGAAAATGCTCCACGATCGTCGAACAACATTCCTCCCCTTAGGAAGAAACAAAACCAAAGGTGTATCCATGAAGTCTCCCCAATCATGAAGGGAAGATGTAAGAATCTTTGAAAACTGCTCAAGTGTCCCCTTGTCGATGTTGAAAGATGCCCCCTCCAAAGGTGGTAAACTGTGCCACACTACTGAAAAAGGCACTCCAAGATCTAGTGGAGATGGATGTAGAACATGTCCCAAAGACTCACATGTCTCCTCAAAAGATAAAGAGACCTCCTCCAGCTGTTGTACATAAGTATCCACAATCATGTCAACCTCGAAAGAATGGTCATGTAGAGAATGAACAAGAGGGTCAGAGTGTTCCCTCGCAACAATCGAAGAAGGATCATCTTCATCAAAGAGAAGATGAATGTCATCAATGATGTCTCCCAAATCTGCAATGTAGGATTCCACAAACAAACCTGCAATGTCTGTCAAGTAATCATCCCATGAATCTAAAGCTGGAAGACAATGAATATCCCGCTGCACTGAATCACATGAAGGCAAAACTGCCACACTATCTGCATCATTAGGTGCAATAGGTGATGTGATATCAATATGAGGAGATGAAATACAGGACTCAAGAACGGGTTCACATGTGAGAATCCCCATGTTCAAGTGCCCAAAGTTCTCCTCAAAATCTGAACCATCACAAGAAGTGTGATCATCATGTGTAGAATCATCAAATGTGAAATCATCATCATCAAAAAAATCTGAAAAGGAGTATAACCAAGATGCATGATCAACCACCCCAGTCACAATGATAGCTCTAGTCTCCAAGTCTCGAATGAAAATTGACTCAGGTGTGAACTCCACAACTCTCTTAGTTGCGCCATGTGTGATTTGATAGATAGAAAGGAGATTGTTTGTCAAGTGGGGTACACACAACACATTATTGAAGGAGTTATCCCCAATGTCAATAGATCCTTTCCCAATCACATCCATGTATGTATGATTGCCCATCAATATCTGCGGCATGGTGCAAGGCTCAAATGTAGAGAACATAGACTGCGAAGATGCCATATGATGAGAAGCCCCTAAATCTAGAAGCCATCTCTCTGAATCGTGACTGATAGTAGCACATAGAGATTTTCCTTTTCTTGTCCCAAAAGAGTGAGTCTTCCCACTTGTAGAAGCCATGAATACTTGCCCTTTTCCTTTTGAATGTGAGGAAGTGGAAGTTGGTGAATCATCCTTCTTGTAGACATTAGGAAAATCAATGTTATTCTTTTTGATGATATGTGTGAGCTCATCAATCTTTTTAAAATGGCAACGATGCTCCTCATGACCAAACTTTTTACAATAGGCACAAGTAGGTCTCTCCCTCTTTGGTAAGTTATCCCTCTTGGAAGAGGATGAATCTCCTTGTTGTGGAGAAGATGGTGCTTTGTCCTTAGGCTTTGATTGCCATTTCTTCTTGTTTGAGTTGTCCTTTCCTTGATTTCCTTTGTTCCCTTGATTTTCCACTAATGCTTGAGACTTAGAAGCCTTAAGAATGCCCATGCTTATCAACTTAGTTTGTTCCATCATCAACATTTCATTGAAAGCATCAAATGTAGGCATTGTGTAGCTTGAACCCATTATCATCCTATGGGTTTGGAAACTAGAAACAAATGCTACATATTCTTGTGGAAGCTTGCCTATCAAGTTGAATATCAATTGAGTATCCTTCTTATCAATGCCACAATCTTTGAGTTGTGCCCTCAACTCATTTGCCTTAGTGACATAATCTTGTATAGTATCAAAGTTCTTGGGATCTAACATGGTGAGATCACTATCAATTTGATATCCCCTAATCTCATCAACTTGACCATACAAGTCTTGAAACTTTTCCCAAACATCCTTGATTAGAGTACACTTCTCAATATGAAAAATGAGATCCTTTGATACATACTTTCTTAAGGTACCAATATCCATGATATTTTTAGTGAGCCAATCCAAGTGACCAACTGGATCAACCTTAGGATCAGCAGGAGCAACAATAGTTCCATCAATGTAATGAGTTAGTCCTTTTTCCATAAGTTTACTCCATGCATCAATTTTCCAAGTAGCATAATTATGAGGAGTTAAGAGAGGAAACTTAAAAGAACCCATAGCAGCAAAAAGGAAGGAACACAAGAGCACAAAAGCACAAGAAACACCCCCCCCCCCCAAATTAACTCAATCAAAGTACCCCCCAAAACTGATGATTTTGGCACTTTATATGTAGTGCGTGTACAATAGGCCACTTGCAAAACAAGGCTAAGTGGACTTCTGATTTCAATTTACAACTTCTCAAAATGAGATCTAAGAGACTTCAACAAATACTGCTAGTGATCTAAACTGAGATCCAAGCAAAATGCAAGTACCAAATATGCCAAAAATGGCCAAATAATGAAAGTATAATTTCTACTTAAAATTACTGCAAACAAATGGCAGATTATGAAAGTAAATGAAAAAATATGCACTTTCAAAAAAAATGGCATCTGAAAAGGAGTCCATATGAGCTCAAATGAAGCCTCCAAAGTTGTAAAAATCGGGATTTCACGATTTCCTAAAAATCTATATCCAAGAAACAAAAAAATCCTGCACCATTGTACAGATCATGAAATTCTACCCCAAAACAAAAAAATTGCTCATAAAAACGAGTCCGGATGAGTGAGATATCGCTATTTGAAAATTGCCTGCAAAATTATAAATTCTGGAAAATTTCCACCACAGCATCAAACTTCAAATGCCTCTAGATTTGGCCTTCGAAGTCCGATTTGGATGAAAGAAAAGGCAAAACTGACTTTCTTGGACCTCCTCAATCCAATGGTAACCTCAGATTTGACCCATCAAGCTTCAATAATAACCTGCAATAGAAAACTCCAAAATACACAATACCAAATAGCATCAATTTCTCTCAATTAGCAAACCAATGACACTCTAATGGCTCTGATACCATGTGAGATTTTGCCAAGATCAAGAGGAAATGGAAAACACAAATAAGAGAGAACAAAATAGATGATAGAAATAAATTTTATTCTATCAGGATGAAAAATATGATCAACTGGATCATTAAGTATTACATACAATGAATATGAGCCTGCTTATATAGGCAAGGCTATATGGATATGTGAGCACACAAACATGACATGTGGCTCAATAAGAAACAAGGTTAGGTAGGAAATAGGTGTGGATAGGTAGGAGAAACAATATAATATTCCACATGAGGTGGATCACCCACTGAATGTGGAGTGTAACAACAAGATCACACCATAAAAGGTGGAAATTCTCCTACACACACTATCCCAATGTGGCACAAACACCCAAGTGTCTCATACCCAAACTACTATGAAATGCATTTCCTAAGTAAACTTAAGTAAAGTGTGATAATATCCATGATGAATAATTATTTACACCAATAGAAAGCATAAAAGGAGGTCAACCCCTCTCATTTTGATATACAATTTGAATCCGACTATCATACTCAACCAATCATTCAAGTGAGAAAGCAATCAGTCTTCTTTCAAGCATTGGAGTAGAAGTAAGGTTAAGTTTCAAGCATTGGAGTTGGCATTCATGTTCTATGTTTATGAAGACTTCATAAAACACTAATTCCTCGTAGAGAGAAAAAAAACTCCATCAAGAGGTATATCATTAGTGTTTTTGTTATTATTCAACATCTCCCTCGAATGGAGAACATTTCCATTATTGCAATTCAATTACATTTCATTTCTATTTCATGGTTAATTCCAAAACCGGGGTTTGACTTAAGGCATGCCTCTATTACCAACCTATTTCCCTTCTCAAGTGTGCACATGAATAGGTACAAAGCTACAATCTTCAAAATTGTCTTTATTTATAGTGACAAACAAATTCTCCTTTGGATGGAGAAAAGTGCAAAGGATCCGTGCGACAAGTATATGAATCTCAACATTTCAGGAGCTCCTTCTGGGAATAGATCCGAATACACTTGTATGTTGGCAATATGCTGAAATTATTTTTGTGTTGTCATTGATGTCAACACTGTGCTCCGATTGGATATGGTTTTGTCCCGGTTGATGGTATTTATCCTGGTTGGACCTGTTCTGGTTGGAATTGGTTATCAGAGATTCTAATCCGGTATGATCAGATTGGTTGTTTTGGTTTTGGATGGTTATATGCTTGTCACATTCATTTGGTTCATGATTTGATGCTTTGGAAGCCATCGCTTATGTTCTGGATTACCAGTTGATATTTCTTGGTACCAGTTGGCTTTACCGGTTGGTGATATTCAATGATTTGGTTAAGTGATTTTGGTACAACTTATAGAAATGGTTCCTAATGTGTTGAAGGCATTCTTGATCGTGTCCTAATTGTTTGGTGGCTTTACATTGGCTGACGAGATGATTTGGTGGTCCTATTTGGATCCGGTTGGTTATTCTATGTTATTTGCACTGAGGGCTTCTTCCCGTTGGTGAAACATGTTGATATAGGTCTTAGTGGAATTTTCGGTGGATATAATTGTTTGGTAATTTGAATTAGGTCCATGCTATGTAATGTAAATCATAATATTGGTCTAGTGGTATCGTGTGATGAAATTTTTGTAATTATGGTTTATGGGTTTAGGGTTTAGCTGATCTTGTTATCAAGGTTGATGACCTATATTTATAGATGACTTATTCATGTAATTTGGGTATGGTATGGTATGGGATATCAGTATGGTTATGTCTGCATTATGTTTGAGAGGTTTATGTGCAAACAAGGTCATATTAGTCAGTGAAGGGTTGTGAAGGTTTTGGTATTGCAGGGCAAACATCTGTGCTTAACCAGAACTGTATCAAGCATTAGGAGATTCTATTCTCATAGTTCATTTTCTCTAGATTATAGTCCGATGTTTATGTAAGTCAGTGAGACTTCCCTTTTGTGATGAGCAGTGAGCTCTAGACGATTGGCCTGATTGCAAGTGCAATCCCCACTGTAATTATTTCACATACTGCTGCAAAAGTATTATTTGACTGTGGGTATGGTTTCCCACCGTGGTTTTTCCCTTTACCGGGTTTTCCATGTCAAAATATTGGTGTTGTGTGATTTGGGCTTTCATGCTTTATCTTTCATTGTGATGTTTATATTGTGCTTTGGTAAATGGTTTATAATATGCATTAATTGTTTAATTTGTGGAAAACCGGTTCACCCCCCCTCTCATTTTTCCTCCAGTTCATTATTGGTACTAGAGATTCTAACAATTGGTATCAGAGTGAGGTCCTCTTTGTAGAAGCTTAACCGCTTGAGGAAATCCAATGGAATCAACTTCTACATTTAATCCCTATTGGAAGGAGAGTCCCAAATTTGATGGTACAAATTACAAAATATGGAAGGAGCGAATGAAGATTCATCTAAGATGTCTTGGAGCTAAAGTTTGGGAGATAACAGAGAAAGGGTATACACCCCATGATCCTAATTTTGGAACTCCAACACCTGTTGATGAACTGAAGAGATTTGATAATGATGTTAGAGTGAAAGAAGCATTGTTAAGTGCCCTATCAGATGAGTAGTTGTTGAATGTCATAGAGTTGGAAAATGCAAAGAAGATCTAGTTGAAGCTTGAAACTCTTTATTAAGGCAACCAAGCAGTAAAGATTGCAAAAATTGAAGGTTACAGGGTGAGATATGAAACTTTGAAAATGGAAGAAGATGAGAAGATAAGTTCTTTCATGGATAGAGTGAATGAGATTGTCATGGGAATCAAATGTTGTAGTGGAAATGTTAATGAGGATGAGGTTGTGTCAAAGATTTTGAGAGTTCTACCTCTGGCTTACAAAATGAAGGCTACTACAATAAATGAACTCTGGACAATGTCAAATACCCCTAATACCAGAGATACATTACTTGGGAAGTTGACTTCTTTTGATCTTGAGGAGATTGGAGATCAAAGTGCTACTAAAACAAAGACTACATTTAGAGCATCTACCTCCGATAAGTAGAAGATAGACAGGAAGGAGTTATATGTTAAAGATTTGGAGACATTGATAGAGAAGACAAAGAACTTGAAGAGTTGGAAGCCCTAATTGCCATAAGAATCGCTAAAGGACCAGTTGGAAGTAAGTATGAAGGAAAGGTTCATTTTAAATGTTTTTCATGCAATATGATTGGTCATTTTGCTTCTAGATGTCTTGAAAGAGCTGCTAGGAATCATGAAAGATTTATGAGGAATTATAAACTTAATCCAGAATATCAAAGCAGACCTAGATTTAGAAGGAATATGGATAAATCATGTTACTATGCTGGTGATGATGATGATGGACCTGTGAGTGGATCCAATAATGGAAGCTCTGATAATGATTGGGTCTTTATTGCTATTAAGGATGATTCTCCAAAACCTATCATTGATACAAATCACACTGAGGAGAAGGCTTTAGCTGCTAAAATTGAAGAGAAGGATGAATGGGTTATAGACAATGGTTGTTCACATCACATGACTGGCGACAAGAGAAAGTTCCTAACTCTGCAAGAATTTGATGGTGGACTAGTCAAATTTGGAGATAATAAGGCATGCAGGATCAAAGGCAAAGGAACAATATCCTTGGATGGAAAGACTAATAATGGCAATGCTTATTATGTTGAAGGTTTGAAGCATAATATTTTGAGTGTAGGCCAGATGGTGGATAAAGGATTTCATTTGCAATTCAAAGATGGAAAATGCAAGATTATCAATAGATCTAGTTTAGAAATTGCCTTTGGTACTAAGACCAAAGGAACCATCTTTCATTTGAACTCTAGTGAGAAGGCCTACTTGATTGCTCAGATTGAGGAAAGTTAGCTATAACATAAGAGAATGTGTCATGTAAATTTTTATTGCATAGTGAAGATCAATTCAACCTAGGCTGTCAAATATTTGCCCAAGATTATCGAGCCTCATAATCCGACATGTAGAGAATGACAAATGGGTAAGAAAGTTAGAACTTCTTTCAGAAGCATACATGATAGATCTAATGAAATTATTGATCTTATTCGTACTGATCTATGTGGACTGGAAAGGACTAAAAGTTTTCAAGGTGATAGATACTTTATGTTTCTTATTGATGATTACTCTAGAATGATGTGGGTTGCATTTTTGAAAGAAAAATCAGAAGCTCTTGAGAAATTCAAAATTTTCAAAGCTATGGTTGAGACAGAAATAGAATTGAAGATAAAATGCTTAAGATTAGATCAAGGTAGGAAATTTACATTCGGTGAGTTCAACAACTTTTGTGAGAAGCATAGAATCAGAAGACAATTTTTCAGCACCTAGAACTCCACAACATAATGGAATAGTGGAAAGGAAGAACAAAATTATCTTAGATGCTACAAGGTCAATGATGATGGAAGCCAAATTGCCTGATATTTATTGGAGAGAAGCTGTCAATACTACGGTATACACTTTCAATAGTACACATAAAAGGTGATACCGATAAGACTCCTTATGAATTATGGTTCGGTCATACTCCTACTGTCAGGTATTTTAGAATTTTTGGAAGTAAATGTTATATCAGAAGAGATGATGCATTAAGGAAATTTGATCCTAGATGTGATGAAGGAATATTTTTGGGTTATTATACTAAGAGTAAAGAATATAGATGCTATAACAAAAGACTGAATAGGATAATGGAAAGCATAAATGTCAAAGTGGATGAGCAAGGTAATAATTAGATTAGATCATATGACTATGGACCGGAAGATGAGATTGTCAGATCAGAACCAATTGTGCAAGAATTAGTTCAAAGCATTGAACTAGTTGCTTCGGTAACATCAAAAAATTCCACAATGACTGTTGATGAGTAGAAAGAGTCAGAAAGTCAAGATAATCCTAAGAATCCCAAAGCTGAATCATTCTGAAGATCAGATCATTGGAGACAAAAGGAAAGGTGTGATGACAAGAAGAAGGTTAGCCGCTAAAGAGGTATGTTTAATTTCTCAAATTGAACTGAATTTTTTTATTGAAGAAAGTAAAGATGAGAATTGGATGAGAGCTATGGAAGAAGAATTGAATCAGACAGAAAATAATAAAACATTGGAATTGGTTCCTAGGCCTAAAGATAAAAATGTTATTGGAACCAAATGGGCTTTTAAGAATACATTTAATGAAGAAGCTAGGTTGTAATAAACAAGGCTAGATTAGTTTGCAAAGGATATTCATAGGAAGAAGGAGTTGATTATGATGAAACTTATGCTCCAGTTGCAAGGATTGAAGCGGTAAGACTATTTCTTGCCTATGTTGCACACAAGAACTACAAGGTGTAATATGGAAAAAGGAGAATGATGGATCAAGAGGAAAAATACCCTTTCCCTCCAAGGAGAGATGAGAGTTTCACTATTGATTACCCTTCAAACACTTTTAACCATGTTACATTCGGAAGAGGAGAGGAGAATTCACTAGATTCAACCTTCAAAGATGAAGATTGAATTTTGAATGAAATGGGAATAATAAGTTGATCCCCTCTTCCTTATTATAACTTAAGAACCGATTATAACTAAAGATCGAAACATGGGATGAAGCTGTGCTCCTCGATCTGACAGTAATATGTCGAGATGAAGTCGCCCTACGAATTTGCGGAAAAGTTGCTCGGACCGTGGTGGGAATGTACACGGTCATCCGAAAAATCCACGAAATAAAAAGGGTTTTTCTACCTATGTAAATGGAGCTTGAATCTGAAAGTACAACTGTGCACCTGCAACCTACACACAAAAAAGAGAGGAAAATGGGTTGGGATTGGGGGTTTGCCTTTAGGTCAAACCCCAGTTTTGGAATTAACAAAGTAATGAAAGAAAGTACTTGCAAGTAGTTGTAAATGAAAGACTAAATTGTAAATCACCTCAAGGGAGGTTGTGATAGAAATGTTGATAGAAATGTTTGTGTGTAATTGAATGTTGGAATCAATCTTCTCTTCAATGGTTGAATCCTTGACTTGAATGCAACACCTAGCCTTAAAGGGAGACTTGAGAATGCTTAATGCTGGAAAGGAATGCTTAAATGCTTGAATTCTCTTGAATGCTTGATCTCATGTAAACTTCACTCATCCCACTTATTGAACTTATCCAATTTATGCAAATGAGAGGACAGATTCCCCTTAAATACATGTTAGTGGATTTGATTTTCGTCACATGCCGACATTGGGGGAGTTTCTCGCCCAATGCACAACCAACAATGCAACCCTAGGAAGGGTCCTACCCCAAAATAGGGCAGGGCAGGGGCACAAAACCCTTGTCCTGGGAGGACAAGGGTGCCATGCCCCTATCCTAGGGGGGACAGTGGTGCCATGCCCTTGTCCTACCCCTTTCTCCAAGGTAGAGTGCAGACAGGGTGATGCAGAGGCCAAGAAAGAAGTCGTTTATGAGGGTTGAGTAGTTTTCTGTCTCCAATCAAGATAGAGGATTCGATCTCGCATGCGTGAGGACCCTAATGCAGTAAAAAATTGCTAGGGTCACAATTTTATGACACTACACAAGGTATATAAGATGGATGTTAAATGTGCATTTCTAAATGGAGATCTTGAGGAGGAAGTCTACATTGAGCAACTTGATGGATTTTCATTATTAGAGGATAAGGACAGGGTTTGCAGATTGAAGAAAGCTTTATATGGATTGAAAGAAGCCCCTAGAGCATGGTATGCTAGATTAGATAAATATCTTTCAAAGCTCAGTTTTAGCAAAGGTAATGCTGATAGTAACTTATATTATAAGATTGAGCATTGTGACATACTGATCATTGAAGTCTTTGTTGATGATATCATTTTTGGAGGAGAAGAAAGTTTATGCATGAAATTTGCTGATGACATGAAGAATGAATTTGAAATGTCTATGATTGGAGAAATGAATTTTTTCTTAGGTTTGCAGATTACTCAGACTGATAAAGGTATTTTCATTTGTCAAACTAAATATGTGAAATAATTGCTTAGGAAATTTGGTCTTGACAATTCAAAACTTTTTGGTACTCCTATGATAACCAGTTGCAAATTTTCAAAGGAAGATGAATCTCCTAGAGTGAACCCATCTAGATACAAATCAATGATTGGTGGATTGTTGTACTTAACTTAGAATAGACCAGATGTAATGAATGTTGTCTACATTGCTTCTAGAATTCAGTATGATCTGAGAGGAAGTCATGATTTTGCTGTTAAAAGGATATTCGGATATTTGGCAGGAACAACATATTATGGGTTATGGTATCCAAAGGATGATGATTTCAGATTATGTGTCTATACAAACTTAGATTGGGAAGGAGATGTTGATGACAGGAAGAGCACTACAAGTGGTGTATTCTTTCTTGGGAATAAATTGGTTTCATGACTTATCAGGAAACAATCATGCACTTAATTATCTACTGCTGAAGCTGAATATGTAGCTGCCGCAACTAACTGCACTCAAATCTTATGGATGAAGCAAATGTTGAAAGATATAAGGGTAAGTTATGATGAGCCTATTTTTATTCACTGTGATAATATTGTTGCTATTGATATGTCAAAGAATCTTGTATTTCATTCCAAATCAAAATAGTTTTCTATAAGGTATAATTTCATGAAGGAAAAGGTTGAAGCAAAGGAAGTTAGATTGGTTTATGTGCCTACTAAGGAACATATTGAAGATATTCTAACAAAACCATTGCCTAAAGATACTTTTGAATATCTCAGAGATCAGTTGGGGGTAACCATCCCTCCGAAAGAGACTTAGAGATGTAGGGATGCATCAATCCGGTGAGCTTATTAGAAATATCTTCTGATTCGGGTTGATCGGATGACACTCTCGCTTAGAGGGAGTAGTCAACTGTTTGGTTTGGAATCAACCCTTTGTCATTGATCTCAAAGGGGGAGAGGTGTTCATGTGAAAAACATAAAATCTTAGGGGGAGAGATATTTTGCTGTTTCCTAATTGTTTGGGGAGATTGTTGGCATTCCTTGGCACTTGGATGTTTTTCACATTCAGTGTTGCCATCAATGCCAAAGGGGGAGATTGTTGGAAATACCTTGAAATTGTTTATGTGTTGTCATTGATGTCAAAATTGTGCTCCAGTTGGATATGGTTATGTCCTGGTTGGTTGCTACTATCCTGATTGGACCTATTCTGGTTGGACTTGGTTATTAGAGATTCTGATCTGGTATGATCAGATTGGTTGTTTCGATTTTGGATGGTTATTCAGGATGTTTATATGCTTGTCACATTCAGTTGGTTCATGATTTGATGCTTTGGAAGCTATCTCTTATGTTCTAGATTACCAGTTGATATTTCTTGGTACCGGTTGGCTTTATCGGTTGGTGATATTCATTGATTTGGTTAAGTGATTTTGGTATGACTTATAGAAATGGTTCCTAATGTGTTGAAGAAATTCTTGATTGTGTCCTAATTGTTTGGTGGCTTCGCATTGGCTGATGAGATGATTTGGTGGTCCTATTTGGATTTGGTTGGTTATTCTGTGTTATTTGCATTGAGGGCTTCTTCCCGTTGGTGAAAAGTGTTGATATAGGTCTTAGTGGAATTTTCGATGGATATAATTGTTTGGTAATTTGAATTAGGTCCATGTTATGTAATGTAAATCATAATATTGGTCTAGTGGTATCGTGTGATGAAATTTTTGTAATTATGGTTTATGGGTTTAGCTGATCTTGTTATCAAGGTTGATGACCTATATTTATAGATGACTTATTCATGTAATTTGGGTATGGTATGGTATGGGATATCGGTATGGTTATGTATGCATTATGTGAGAGAGGTTTATGTGTGAACAAGGTCATATCACTCAGCGAAGGGTTGTGAAGGTTTTGGTATTGTAGGGAAGACATCTGTGCTTAATTGGAACTATATCAAGCATTAGGAGATGTTATTCTCACATTTTATTTTCTCTGGATTTTAGTCCGATGTTTATGTAAGTTAGTGAGACTTCCCTTTTGTGATGAGCAGTGAGCTCTAGACAGTTGGCTTGATTGCAAGTGCAATCCCCATTATAATTATTTCACATACTACTGCAAAAGTATTATCTGACTATGGGTAAGGTTTCCCACCATGGTTTTTCCCTTTACCGAGTTTTCCATGTCAAAATATTGGTGTTGTGTGGTTTGTGCTTTCATGCTTTATCTTTCACTGTGTTGTTTATATTGTGCTCCAATAAATGGTTTATAATCTGCATTAATTGTTTAATTTGTGAAAATTTGATTCACCCCCCGTCTCAATTTTCCTCTAGTTGATTACTGGTATTAGAGATTCTAACATTGTATTCCTAAAATCCAAGTTTATGGCTTGATCCAACGACTATAGCTCACTATTAATGTGTTTTTACTTCAATTTCAACATATTTACCCTAATTTTAGTATTTTACAATTCAACTTAAAAGAGGGTAATCAATTCAAACCCAACAAATCCAATAGAATTCTCAGCCCTATCCTTGCTAATTCATGGCTAGACCAATTGGGTTTACCCCTCTTTAATGTGATGGTCCCTAAGTCTAAAATATTAACGGTTTTCATACATTTAATGGTGGAAACCCTAATTATTTTTACCATCATATTTTGGTGAACCCAACTCTTTAAACTTCTGTTTTTCATTTATGTTCTTAGATCTGAGTGTTTATGCATTTCTATTTCTCATTTACATTTACAAGTAATTTTTCATTGAATTTAAAAAATTTAGAGGTTAAATTCACAAAACCCTAATTTTTAATTCTATGAATGAGTTTGTGAGTTGTCTAATTTGAATTAATTATCTCAGATCTGATCATTCATTTAATTTAAAATTTATTTTTCTCTCTTAGATCTTATTTTCAAATTGAATTACATAAATTTAGTGGTTGAATTTACAAAAACCCTAAATTATAATTCTAAAATTTTATTATGGGTTATATATTTTTTCAAATTAATTTTCAGATCCAATCTTTATGAATGCTATGCTATGATCTAGATGCATTTTTATTTCAAATTCACAAATTAAATTGCTTAATTAATTGGTTTTTCAATCATTTTCACAAAATTTTACATTACTTAATCACTTTTTCAATTTTCAAATTCAAATTTCCCTCCTTGTGCATTAGTTTTATTACCATTAGTCCTACCTATAATATTCTTGTGAGTAGAAGTTGTATAATTAAGGCTTCCCAAGGTTTAATTACTAAAGATATTGAGCCTAATTTGGATAACTTATCCCATGAGAATGTTGGTGGATCTTCTATTCCAACAATTGATGTCATTTATCCCCATTCTTTACATAATTCTCATGATGAGGGTGAATCACTGAATAGGGTTTCTGTTGATCAATTGGAGAAGATTGATAATGAATTTGAAAATATTCAACAATGGATGGGTCAAGAATATCCAGAAAGTGAGGCTATCCCATTGATAGAAGGATTAAAAAGGATGGTTCAAAGTGATAAAATTAATGTTAATTTGTTGCGTGGCCTTTCTCATACTCTTGACACTAATATCATGCCCATGAAAAGTTGTGCATAAGTCTTTGGTTACTCTCAAGCACCTAGTCAAGTTAATCATTCTATTTCCATGGCTACATCTATTCCTAGTGTGCCTACTTTCACATCCACTATCATGGCTACTTCTGGACACAAAATGTTAACCCTACACATGTTAGTCAAGGGGAAAATATTTCTAATTAAAACTCTTTCATACCTCCTTTTGCGAGTTTTCCATTTGCAACCCAATCATCTCCCATACCTATCTATCATAGTGTTTCACCTCCTTATTCCCAACCTCCTCCATACAATAATATTACTCCTCCATCCCAATCTAACATGTCTAATTTCAATCCATACACAAAATAAACCATTAATATTCTAGCTCAAATCGTGTCATCCTTATAACAACAAATAGCTTCCATTAACCAATCAAAGTTTAATGTGCCCACATTTGATGTAGTGAGCCTATTAGCTAATGATATTGTTCATTTTGTCCCTCCTAAACATGTGGAAGTCCCTCAATTGGAGATTTATAATGAAAAAGGTGATCCCTTGAATCATGTAAAAATATTTCAAACTTTGTGTAGTGATTTTGCTCATGATCAAAGACTTTTGGCTAAATTGTTTACTAGAACATTTAGGGATAAAGATTTGCAATTGTATTTCTCTTTGCCTCCTTATTCTATTACATCATTTCAATAATTGGCTAATGCTTTCATTCAACAATTTCACAATAATATTGGTCCTAAGATTACTTTCACTAATTTATTGTAAGCCAGGTGTTAAAGAAAAAGTCACTGATTTTATTGGTAGATATAAATATTTGTATTCTCAAATTGCTTATCCTATGCCTAATCATGATGTTCAAAGAATTTTTATTTCTAATTTGAAAAAATACATTAGGGATAAGCATTTTTTTTCCGAGTTTACTTCCTTTACGTAGTTGTGTGTAATGCTTCATAACTATCAGCTTCAATTGGGTCAATTTGAACAATCTCCTTCAATGGCTTCGGTTGATAAAAATGAAAGTACTCAACGACCTTTTGTGAAGTTTAAATGAATAAGGGATTAATCAAGTTCAACATGACAACTATAATACTCAAGTAGTAGCTACAACAACAGGTGTACCTCCTTTATCCAAGTATTTTAGAAAATAATTTACTCCTCTTTCTGAATCTTTGCATAGCATTATGACATAATTGTTGAACAAGAATGTGTTGAAAATTCCTCCCATCAAACCAAATGACACATCCAAACCTTTTCCACCTTATCACGATTCCAAATCTTTTTGCCAATATCATCATCAACCTGTTCATGACACTGAAAAGTGTTATTCCTTAAGGAGTAGAATTCAAGACCTTATTGATATGTCTGTAGCTGGTGTGAATGACAAGGGAAACAAATATCTAGCTCTTCCAAATCAAAACCTCTAAATCTTTATTTATCATTTTCCTTCTCATTCGACTAATGTGGTTGAGTGTGAGCATCTTGCATTTTCTCCCAATGACCTTGGCCTTGAGTCTAATAATGTGGTGAATCTTATTGATAAACCTGCCCCTCCTAAGGACCTATGCATCATCTTTGATCCTATTGAGACTATTGAAGCACTTGATGGAGCACTATATATTGCTATGAAGATCAATGGCATACTCTCACGAGGGGTGCTCATTGATCCAACATGTATGGTGAATGTGAAAATTGAAGAATATATTTATACTCTACAATTGCATCAAGTAACATATGATAAATCTAATGTTTCATGATTAAGATCTTTTATGGTTTCTCTTGTCCCACTATTGGTTCTATTACTCTTCTAGTCGAGGTTGGTACTAAGTGCTTAGATGTTATTTTTGCTATCATTCCTACATCATATCAATTTCATGTGAAGTTGGGACATCATTGCTCTCTTCGATGAAATAGATCCCTTCTACCATTCATAAGTGTTTAAAATTCCCTCATAATGACAAAATCATAACTATTAATCATAGCATGTACCAATCCATGGTAATGTGTAAATATGTTAATCTTGATTACTTTTGGTATAAAAATTTTGAACCTCTTAAACCTAGAAGTGATGCTCTTTTTCAATCCTATCAAAAGTGGAAGAATGATATGATCTTGTCCTTGAGTAAGCCTAGATATCCTAGACCTATTCTCCCTCCTCATGATGGACCCAATCTCCTTCCCACACCTTCTATTCATCCCCTATATGTTGCGGTTCTATCTCCTACATCTTACAAAGGAAAGCACCCAACATCTCCTATCTTTCAACCTAGTATACCTTCTCCTATTCCTCCTTCTTTAAAGGAAGAGAAGAAACCCATGTCTATTGATCCTAAACCTTCACAACTCTTGGCTAAAACTAAAAGAAACTATTGTATGAGAGAACACCAACAGAGACGTCATGCTAATGCTCATGAACTTGCTTCTAAACCCATTTCCTCCTTGGAGACTCCAAATGTTAACATGATCCCATTTGTCTAGCCTTCGCCTAATCCTAGAGAGGAAGTTAAACCTAAATCTCCAAGATTAAAGATGCTTAGTAAAAATGGTTCATGTTCTATTCCTATTAAATATCCTATTTTTATTAATATTGATGAAGAGATGGATGGAAATGATATTCATGCTAACAATGTTAATGATTCAAGTGATGATATGTTGATGTTGATAATGATTTATCTAATCAATTCTCACAAGCATTAATCCTAGCTCCTAGTAATAGACAAAGTGACCCATCATTAGAGCATGGTCCTTGTTTGGAACTTGTGGTAGCTTCATCTACTATGCTCGAAGTTTCTCCTCTTGCATCTTTTCCGCCTTCCCAAAATAATGTTGAGCAAGATTGGGAGGCAGATGATTTGCTTGATTAGCTTCATTCATGTCGTAGATTCTCTCTCCTCTCTTTCTTGTTTGTAATCTTCTTCTCTTTGTTTCTTAATTCTTCTATTTGTTGTCCTTAGTGTTGTCTACTTGAGGATGATGGAAAGCGTTGAGATCTCTTTTGGTCTCTCCCATGTTGACTCAAAAGACACATGTGCCCTTCTTCCATTATGGTTCTACTTTCTTTGGGGGATGAGGACAATTCAATGCAAATATATACATGATATACATTATTTATCATAAGAGCATACTGACCCCAAATTTAAGTAGAACCCTTACATATTTTGTGTTTTGTGATTATTATCCTTTGATTTGTCCTTTCTTGGAGGCATATCATTGTGATAACGTGCTTATCTTTTGGATGCATGCTACCTTAAAGAAATTGCTCCCATTGTGGTGTACACAATCACTTTTTTTAGTTGGGACCTAGATCCTATGTCAGGTCATGTTCATAAAATTATGTTGTTTTTTGATGAGAAAGTATAAAAGGAGGTATATCCCTCCCATTTTGATATACAATTCAAATCTGATAATCATATTCAATCAATCATTTAAGTGAGAAAGAAATCAATCTTCTTTCAAGAATTGGAGCAGAAGTAAGGTCAAGTTGCATGCATTGGAGTTGGCATTCATGTTCTATGTTTATGAAGACTTCATGAAACCGTAATTCTTTATGGAGACAAATAAAACTCTATTAAGAGGTATATCATTAGTGTTTTGTTACTATTCAACATCTCCCTCAAAAGGAGAATATTTCCATTACTATAATTCAATTATAGTTCATTTCTATTTCATGGTTAATTCCAAAACTATGGTTTGACCTAAGGCAAGCCCCTATTACCAACCTATTTCCCTTCTATAGTGTGCACAGGAACATGAATAGAGCTATGATCTTCAAAATTGGCTTTATTTACAATGACAAATAGATTCGCCTTTGGATGGAGAAAAGTATGGAGGACCGGTGTGACAGACATACTGGTCTTGACATTTCAAGAGCTCCTTCTAGGAACAAATCCAAATAAATTTAGATTCCTTAGATCTAGGTTTGTGGCTTGATCCAACAACTGTAGTGTTCAACCTAACAATAAGAATAATAACTGTAGTTAAAGTCTCAACCCAAAGTTTGGACATTCACTCTATGAAGTTACTATTTCCATAGCTGGTGTTCATTTGATTGTCAACCCAGGGATGTAATACTTGAAATGGGTTTGCACTATATATGCACTAAGTCCCTGCGATAGCTACCCTGCATTACTGCAACAACTAACATTTATGTAGGAAAGATAAGCAAGAATTGAGACAACTGAATGGCTATAGGAAAAGCTCTGCATTAACATAATTTTCATTCAAGAAATACTAAGTCTAAACCTGACAAACATGAATTACTCTATTTGCTTTGGTTGCAGGAACAGTCAATGGATCTGTTTCCAATGACTGCAGTAACAATCAATGCAAGAACGTCTACTGCAGCTAAAGAAGAAAACTAATTTTAACAAAGGCACAGGAACACTCACTGAGTGGGCCCCCTTGGATGAGTGTTTCCAGGTTTCCAAAAATAAATCTAAGTGCTCAGAATAACATATCTTTATTCATTGTTCCTCAAAAGTTAATATATTATTCAGAATTAAAAAAAACTCAAAACGCTCTGTCACTTTATTTCTAAATCTTCTGTTGTTTTTCTTCTCTTTTCTTTCTAACCTCTGAAAAGAGACAAAGATCCTTATTTAAAAGAAAATAACTATTTCCTACAACACAAATCACATTGATGAGAAGAGGCGGATAATATTCATGAAGGGAAACAGTAGGAGTTAAGCCATTGATAATGTGGACCTAAACCAAACCATAGCCATAACATAGCATGGTGATATTTACAATACTAATGCCCACTTGAGTTAGACATCAATGAGTATTTCATGCCTACTTCTCCTCTATCATTCCTTATGCTCATCATCTTCTCGATTGATTTGATCTTTCAGTCACCTTCTTGAATATCTCTTACTACAATTGGCGTGACAGGAGAGATTTCACCGCAACATCATAGTTATTCCTACAATTCAAAAGAAATAACATAGAAGCACATACACATCTATTTTAATTAATCAAAACATCTATTAATTTCATACATGATATTGCATAAGACAATCTGCATGGAAAGATGAATGAATCACATGGCTCCAGGAACAACTGGCAAAGATAAAACATGATTTAATAGGTTCAGCTTAACATCTGAAATGCATATAGTCAACTTTTAATACATCATCACTATCCCATTATCAAAATATGAGAAAAACTTATGAGTTGTGGGAATAAAAAGATGCTAATGTCTCAACTCATCATGCCCCCAACTCAAGGTCTTGCTGATCCTCTAGCAAGAGGAAAATTCCTGATGTTGGCACTAACTCTTAAGTCACCAATAGTTCCTTGACCTGTTCCTCCTGAAGCTAAATTCCAATAAAACCCTTTCATATTTCCTATCCTCGACCTTCTGGCCTCTTCTAAAACTACTTCATAGGGTTTGTTTGTAATCCTACATCCCAACAATGGCCACATGAGGATAGGGGGCTGAAAGATCAAAGTTAACCAGTTATGGTTTTTCATCCTGCCCAGTTGGATATATTTAGGGGCTCTTTGTATAGCTGCATGAAAATTGGGCAGTGAATGAGGTTATCCCTATTTTAATTCTTCTATAAAATTGTTCCAATGCTGAGTCAGGCAGTCAATTGCAGTTGCACCTTCATTCTGAATTAAGTGTTCATATGCTTGGAATATTTCTTCCCTCATTGGCAAAACTTGGCCCCTTACATCTGGCCTTGCCAATAGCTTTTGCTAGTCATAATAAAGAACCCTTGGGTATTTTTCTTCCTTCCTAAGTGGCAATGGACAATCAAATTCAATACTCTTATGTGTTTTGGCCTGTGTTCCCATGCTGATCTCATTCTGAATCCATGACATTAAGACTTTTATTTGGATATCACCAATGTATAGCAAGGGATTCCACTCATTGTTAGAAGTCACAATATAGTTATGCAAGTAGAGTTCACACAATAAATTTTTCACAGCTGCTGGAGAAGTCTGATAGGCATCATAAAATTCCTCAGGGGTGTCTAAAGAAGGGCTAAGGTCTCTAATAATGCGGTTTAATTTAAAATTTAAATACCGATCCTTTAAATGCAGAGCATAAACTCTTGGCGGTGCCCTACATTGCATTAACTCGGGGACCATACTGGTAATTGTATCAATCTTGGCTTCTAATTCTTCAATTTTATCATCCCTTCTTTCTATTTCCCTCTATTTCAATAATTCCCTATAATCTAACCCTCTCTATCTCCCACTACCTATAGAATGTTAATGCATTAGATAAACTAGTGAGAGATGATGAAGGTTTAATAGTTGTTACCTTAGGACATGGAATTTCTTCAACAGGTTCCTCAAGTCGTTCTGCCACATATGCCAGACTTGAAAGTTTGTCAACATCATGTTCCTCCTGGGTTTCAACCTCTGCTAGACTCTCCCATTCCTCTTTCGATGCTTCAACTGAAATAACCTCTGTTGCATCACCTGTTGAACAGACTATTTGGGTACTACTCTGAGTCTTTGCATAAACCTTTGGAGTGGCTGCAGGAATGGTTTCTACCAAAGGCTTTGCTGCAGGGGTATTTCCCTTCGGCCTACGCCTCTTGGCTACAGGAGAAACCTGCGTTGCCTACGGCTGAATCATAGGTTCATCTTCTTTATTAATTACTTCTAATTTTCCCCCTTTTCTTTTAAAAGATGCCACTCCTCTTTGGAAAGAAGTGGAGGGATTCTCAAGATTTGTTTCTGCCATCTCTTCCTCTGTAATAGTCAAAGCTTCTTTCGTGACAAGAGATTCATTCCCTATAGAAATTA
This sequence comes from Cryptomeria japonica, assembly GCF_030272615.1. Classification (NCBI taxonomy): domain Eukaryota; kingdom Viridiplantae; phylum Streptophyta; class Pinopsida; order Cupressales; family Cupressaceae; genus Cryptomeria; species Cryptomeria japonica. The sequence continues at coordinate 313,964,573 of NC_081409.1, read as the reverse complement.
TAGGAGAAGAGGGTCCTCCCGTATCCTCCTTTTGAACTGCTAACTCATTTGCAACAGGAGCATCTTCAACCCTAAACTACAATATGTCTTCAAATACCCCCCATGCCATCTGTGAAACATCCCTAAGAGAATGTTCTACCAGCAATTTTATCAGACCATGATGACTGACAGAACGATTTTCATTCTTCCATGTTTCTTTGGCACTTGTGGAAATGAGGTGGTATAAAAAATTTGGAACATTTACCCTCTAGCCATCCCGTAAATGACTAAGAAATTTAAAATGGGTTGAATGTAAATTTTAGTACCTTCCATCGTAGGTAATGTACTTCATTATATACAAGGCCATCTAAGGCCATTCTGCTGGAAGAGATACCCATCTGGTTCCCTACTTATCCACCATTAGAGGTCCATCTGTGGGGTTCATAAATTCTGCTCTGGTGCTTCTTGCATCCTTTGATTCAAGAAAGAACTCTCCTTCCTGCAGCAACCCAGTAACTTCAGCTATTCGCTGCACTGTAGCAATAACCCTTAATCCTTTGATAGTAGCATTCCCTTGGTTGAATGAATGCATGAACTCAGAGGAAATTTCCTCATTATAATCTGTTATTTTCAGAAAGTAGTCAATCCAACCATGCAGTCGAAAATAATGCTCACAAAGAGCATCTTGTAGCAATGCATCATGGATTACTGGTTCATGGTGAATAGGATCTCCACCCATGACTATCTTAGTTAATGAAACAATTTCTACAGCTGAGAACAAGGAACTGAAATACTCTGCAGACTGAAAATATTTATTTGAAACTTCCTTCCTTACTTACAGTTTTGGCAGCATAATTCATTATTTTCTCATGCCAAAGAACACCTCATTAAAAAAATGATGGTAAGCAATCAAATCAAGATACTGAAAAGGACAAATAATAACAAATTTTGGAAATTGGACCATAAAACACCCCCCAACTTATTTTGGCATGTATCCACACATGCGGAAAGGATTTAGGGAAGTGTATGCGGATTTGGCATTGGCAATAATCATAGTGAAATAATAAATGCATAATTTAAAAAATAAAAATATGTACATACCTGCAGTCGTGTGAATAAATGCTGCATGAAAGCGGTTAGCCAAAAGAATGGTGAAATGAAATGATTTGACATGAATGAAATGATAGATAAAGAAATGAGATGGGATGATGCGGATGGAATATTTATTTATGGAGAATAATATTTCTATAAGACATGGAAATATCTTTATGAAATGATGCTTGAAGAATTATAGAGTGTTAGGAATGTTCCCTACAAAAACTGCAAGAACCGTACTCTAAATGCTCCCCTTTGTGGCAATAGGAACTTTCCCAGTTACTGTAGGAAGCGATATTTGATCTTTCTTGGTGAATTACTGTAAGAACTGCTCTTTGGTTGCAGGCTTATGATAGAGACGTAGTCGGTGACCATTTACTAAAAGCTTAAATCAAACTGGATCAATAGTGGTCAAACGAACAACTCCATTTTTGAAAACTTCCTTTATCTCGTATGGGCCTAACCATCTGGTTTGCAGCTTTCCCATAGTATCTTTAGATCTTGAGTCATATAGTAGTTCCCAGTCACCTGTCTGAAACTTCTTCTCCTTGATGTATTTATCATGCCACTTAGCTCTCTGATTTTGAATTAGTTTTGTCTGCTAGACAACCATTTTTCTCCACTCATCCAAAGCATTCAATTGCTGAATATGGTCTTTCGGTGCTTCAGAAAGTGTCATATTCAATTGTAGAGCTATTCTTAGAGTTTTATGTTCAAATTCAATAGGCATCATTGCTACTTTTCCATACACCATTTCAAAAGGTGTAAAACCAATTGGTGTCTTCCATGTTGTTCTATATGCCCAAATGGCTTCTGGAAGTCTGTGAGACCAATCTTTTTTATGAATTGTTACTGTTTTGGAAAGAATGGCTTCTAGCTCCCTATTTATGACCTCTACTTGTCCATTTACTTGTTGATGTTATGGAGTAGATTTTCTGTGCCTTATATTGTATTCTTTGATCAAGGCTATAATCAATGTAGAAGTATATTGTGGTCCATGGTATGATACAATTTCCCTTGGAACTCCATACCTGGTAAATATCTCTTCATAAAGGAACTTAGTCACTTTATTATCTCTTGCATATGTCATAGCTCAAGCTTCTACCCATTTGGTTACATAATCCATACATACTAGAATGTAAGATTTTCCATTAGAAGGGGGATCAATTGGCCCAACAAAATCTAATCCCCATTTATCAAATGGTGTAACTAATATTTGTGGGTATAATGGCATCTCATCAGATTTAGTAGGCCTCCCCATGTGCTGGCATCTGTCACATTTCCTTATGTACTGTGTTGCATCCCTATATAATGTTGGCCAATAATATCCTATGTTTAGTATTTTAAGTATTGTTCTTTTAGCAACAAAATGTCCTCCACATGGTTCATCATGACATGCATGCAGGATATCATATGTTTCATCCTCTCTTACACACCTTCTCATGACTTGGTTAGGTCGAGTATAAAACAAACAATCAACAATCCATGAGAAGTTAAAGCTTTTCTCAACTAACAATCTTCTTTCTTTAGGAGAGAAATAAATTAGCATTTTAGCAGTAGCTAAATAATTGGCAATATCATCATACTAGGGAGTGTGGGCTTGTATAAGGAATAAATGTTCATCCGTAAAAGCATCATCTATGGCTGCAGGATCTTCCTGCAATTGAAGCCTTGAAAGATAATCTGCAACCACATTAGACTTTCCTGGTTTATCAATAACTGTGATATCAAATTCCTGCATCAACAATAACCAACAAACTAATCTTCTAGTAATTAAAGGCTTATTCATGAGATATCCGATTGCAGTATGATCAGTGTGCGCAAATATAGGATATCCTGTTATATAGTGCCTGAATTTGTTGAGTGCATATATAACTGCTAACATTTCTTTTTCAGTGACTCTGTAATTTAGCTCAAGCCCCTACATGTTCTTACTGATATAATATATTGCACTCTCCAACTTATCAATCTTTTGTCCTAAGACTACTCCTATTGCATAATCAGATGCATCTGTATGAATTTGAAATGGTAAGGACCAGTTTGGACCTTTAAGAACTAGTGCTTGGGTCAAAGCTTGTTTGAGCTTTAAGAAAGCTTAATTGCATGAAGAAGTCCATTTAAATTCCATATCCTTGGTCAGAAGAGAATATAAGGGACTTGCAATTTTTCTGAAATATTTGATAAACCTTCTATAATATCCATTATGACCAAGAAAATTTCCGACATCTTTCTGCTTTACTGGTGCAGTGATATTTTGAATAACTTCAATTTTTGCTTGGTCAACTTGTATTCCTTTTATAGAGATATGATGACCAAGGACTATACCTTCCTGCATCATCATAAAGCACTTTTCACTATTTAATGACAAATTATAGTCTTCACACCATTGCAAAACTTTCTTTAGGTTCTCTAATGGTTATTCAAATTATGAACCATAGGTTGTAAAATCATCCATATAAATTTCCATGTTGTCTTGATAAATATCTGAAAATATGCTTATCACTACTCTTTAAAAAGTAGCTGGAGCATTACATAATCCAAAAGGAAGAACAAAATAAATATTTGAACATCAACAATAATCTTGCAAAAACTCAAAGAGTGGCACTTGTGGATTTGCTCAAATGTCATAAACATGCTTTTACATGAGATTACAAGGATATGCATGGAATTTATACAATAGTTTGTACCCACCATATCTATATAAAAGAAGACTGTAGACCACTTAGACAACCACAAAGAAGAATATATCAGACATTAAGAGAAATAGTTAAAGAGGAATTGCAGAAATTGTTGAATGCTGGATTTATCTATCCTATTTTTGACAGTCAATGGGTATCAGAAAAATGAGAAGTACAGACTTCCTGTGGCAACAGAGTATGCAGTATATTAGTGGCTGCAGGAAAGTCTGAGTCTATAATATTTGGTACTAACTCCTCCAATTGCTACTCTTGTCTTAACTCATTTGTCAAAATTTTATAAAGAATTGAGTCTTCATCATGAAATTGGATAAATAGTCCTCTATTAATCATCATAAGGTGATTGATAGAGTCAACTCCTTCTTCAAATTCTTCTCCCAAGTTAGGCCAATCAGCTTGTTGTTAATCAAATTGGGGTTGAGAAGGAGAATACAAAGCTAATGTTTTGGTAGTGTTCCTATTTGAAATATTCATATCCCTTGATCTACATCCAATATATGCATCAACTGTAGCAAGCCAAGGTCTTCCCAAAATCACTATCCTCCCAATGTGGCCTTAGGAGAAAGGATCATAAAGTCTGCAGGATATTCCCAAGAATCCAAAGCAAGAACTATATCTTCAATCATACCATTAGGTCAAACTGTAGAACTATCAGCAAGCTATAGGACTGTAGGTGTAGGTCCGAGACTAGTGATTTCAAGCCACTGCATAATATCCCTTGTCATAACATTAATGTCTGCTCCTAAATCAATCAAAACATTCTTTATCTGAGTTCCATTAATGACTATATTCACAATAGGGCCATCAGGATCAACTACTTAGGAATTGAAACCTTTCCTAGCATAATATCTGCTAGTTGACCCATTACATGCACTGTTTGCGGATATTTCTTCTTTCTTCCAGGCTTCTTTGGACAAGCTTCCCTAAGTGTCTTACTATATACAGGAACATCCTTTATTTCTTGTAATAATGGGATTTTAACATATACATGTTTCAGTTGATCTATAATATCAAAACCTTGATCATGTTTTAGACCTCTTTTTCTTGCAACCTCTAAGGAAATGGGGGTAGTTATTATTTTTGAGGTATTGGGACTATTAGACTAGAGATTTTTATTCTTTGGGTATTTCAATTATGATAGGAGGGGATGGATTAGGTAGAGTTGTTCCAAATCTAAGGTGAATATCACTTATAAATAAAGAATAGGTTGGGTATTGATTAGGATCAACTGAATAAACTTGTTGTTGTTTCTGAGATTTTCTGTTAGGATTTGGTATTGGTTGAGTAGGCAACTATGTGGGTTTAGGTGGAACAATAGTGGTTGCAGGGGGAGACATTATTGTAGGTGGTTGTGGCTATTGTATAGGCTGCTGATATCTAGAAGACTAATTGGTCCATGGTTGACTCCCCCTCCATTGAGGAGCAGGTTGCAAATTTCCTTGAAATTGCTACCATTGTCCCTGAAGTGGAGACCAATTTCCTTGTGGCTGCTGCCATTGTAGAGTTTGACTAGAAAAATGTTGCGCTTGGCCTTGAGGACCATACCATTTTGGATAACTGCGATTGCCATTGATTATTTGGTGTATAGGAATTTCCACTATAACCAGAAAAAGAAAGTAGATCAGGAGGCATACCTTGTCTTTGAAAGTTTGGCCTTCTTTGAGCAACATAGAAAACTTGTTCATCATCACCCTATATTGTCTTGAAGTCAAGAACTTCAAGATTTGCAACCATTTTACATCTGCGGTATCTTTTCCTTTGTCTACAATGAGGGCAGAATTCTGCAAGAACTGCATCAGCTTCCTCATGCTTCTTCTTAGCTGAGAGTGTATCCAATTGAGTAGCCATATTATTTATGATATCCTCCTTAAAGTCCTTCAACAAATGGATAAGTTCCATTCTAGAAAATCCAGTACCAGATGTCGATGAAGAAACTCCTGGCTTGAAACACCTATTATTTTAGAAGCCGATCTGGAATACTTCTGACAAATTTGTCCAATGTCATTCCATGTGGATTGTTTTATGTCACCTCCTCCCATAAGATCCAAAGCATCAGTGCATTCATCACTAATTCCTCTCAAAAATATCAGCTTGAGGGAATCTTCATTTAGTGTCCTATGCTTGGACTTTTTGACACTGAATAGAATTCTCTCCAGATAATCTTCAAGACTCTCATCTTCTTTCTGTGTCATTCTAAAAATATCATCCCCATGGCGATAAATGCCTCTAGAATAATCCTTATACTTTGCAAGAAACAATCGCTTCATCACATCCCATGTAGTAATTATGCTACTTCCTAGGCTCATAAACCATCTTAAAGATGATTCTTTCAAAGTGGCAGGAAATATCTTGAGTTTATGGGCATCTATAGTATAATCAAAACTCCTACAAAGAATGTCAAACTCAAACAAGAATGTGTCTGGATCCTCTGTCACTAATCCATAGAATTTAGGGAGGGAAGAAGCTGGAATATTCTTGGGATTAGCATTATCATGCCGATCAAATATAAGAAACTCAAATGTTTGTGCCAAAGGTGGGGGTGGATTATTCCCACCAGGAGGTGGATTTCCTTATATTGGACTTTTAGGGGAGTTTACTAGATGAAGTTCTTCTTTTGGAGGTCCAAAGAGGAAATGGAGGCCGTTCTTAGGAAATTCAGATTCAGGGTGGTTCAAATTCTCCCGGGTTTGATAAAGTTTAGAAAAAGGATTTACATCTAAGGGATCAATTCCTGCATGATTAGGATAACTGGGTAGGAATCTACCTTGAGCATCTCTTCTTCGCCTATGCATGCAGGTTCATAGAAATTATTTAAAAATTAGGTATATCAAAAACAATTAAACTGAAAACTAAAGAGATAATAACCATAATAGTTTCTTAGTTTGACACCATCCCCAACAACGATGCCAAAAATGTTCAGCCCAACAATAAGAATAATAACTGTAGTTAAAGTCTCAACCCAAAGTTTGGATATTCACTCTGTGAAGTTACTATTTCCATAGTTGGTGTTCATTTGATTACCAACCCAGGGACGTAATACTTGAAATGGGTCTACACTATATATGCACCAAGTTCCTGCGATAGCTACCCTGCATTACTGCAACAACTAACATCTATGTGGGAAAGATAAGAAATAATTGAGACAATTGAATGGATACAAGAAAAGCTCTGCATTAACATAAATTTCATTCAAGAAATACTAACTAGGTCCAAAGCTGACAAACAAGAATTACTCTATTTTCTTTAGCTGTAGGAATAGTCAATGGATCTGTTTCCAATGGCTGCAGGAACAGTCAATGCAAGAACGTCTACTACAGCTAAACAAGAAAACTAATTTTAACAAAGGCACAAGAAAACTCACCAAGTGGCCCCCCTTGAATGAGTGCTTCCAGGCTTCCAAAAATAAATCCAAGTTCTCAGAATAACATATTCTTATTCATTGTTCTTCCAAAGTTAATATATTATTTAGAATCAAAAGAAACTCAAAACGCTCTGTCACTTTATTTCTAAATCTTCTGCTCTTTTTCTTCTCTTTTCTTTCTAACCTTTGAAAAGAGACAAAGATCCTTATTTAAAAGAAAACAACTATTTCCTACAACACAGATCACGCCGATGAGAAGAGGCAGATGATATTCATGAAGGGAAATAGTTGGAGTTAAGCCACTGATAATGTGGATCTAAACCAAACCACAACCATAACATAGCATGGCGATATTTACAATACTAATGGCCACTTGAGTTAGACATCAATGAGTATTTTGAGCCTACTTCTCCTTTTTCATTCCTTATGCTCATCATCTTCTCCGTTGATTTGATCTTTTAGTCACCTCCTTGAATATCTCTTACTGCAATTGGCATGATAGGAGAGCTTTCACCGCATCATCATAATTATTCCTGCAATTCAAAAGAAATAACATACAAACACATACACATCTATTTTAATTAATCAAAACATCTATTAATTTCACACATGATATTTTTGAAGACAATCCGCATGGCAACATGAATGAATCACATGGCTGCAGGAACAACTTGCAAAGACAAAACATGATTTAATAGGTTTAGCTTAACATCTGAAATGCATATAGTCAAATTTTAATACATCATCACTATCCCATTATCAAAATATGAGAAAAACTTATGAGTTCTAGGAATAAAAAGATGCTAATGTCTCAACTCATCATGTAGCTCATTGTTCATGTGTTTTTATTTCAATTCTAGCACATTTACCCTAATTTAAACATATTAAAATCCAAATTTAAAGAGGGAAAAAAATCCAAACCTAGTAAATCCAATAGAATTATCAGCCCTATCCTTTCTTATTTGTGGCTAGATCTATTGAGTTTACCTCTCTTTAATGTGATGGTCCCTAAGTCTAAAATATTAGTGATTTTCATAGATTTAATGGTAAAAACCCTAATATTTTTCACCATCATAGGAATAAAGTGTGTTGATGTTTTAAAATAGAATACGACCTATCCTCTTATGTTGAGTGTTAAATTAAAGGTTGGAAATGGTCCTAAAATGCTTAAAGGAATGGAAAAATAAAGTAAGTGCTAGGAGAGTGTAAAATTGACTCATAATTAAAGGAGTGCAATTTATGATATTATAGATAGTAAAATGGCTCCTAGAAAAAATTCAAGAGTCACAATACTAATATTTGGATGAATTTAATGATAAAAACAAGTTAGAATACATGTCAAGAATATAAAGAAATTCCTAGTGTAGTGTCATAAATTGTATCCTCATACAATTTCATGTTCACATGGGCCTCACTTTAGTGTTTCTCCCTTCTAGGATCTGATTATGCCTAATTCTACTCAAACTAGTGTTAGATATGTGATCTCTCCCTTCTCCTCTTTCTTCCTAACCTTGTCTTATCCTCGATGGACTAGACTAGGGTGCCTATCATTCTAGTCCTTTTGGACTATGGTGTTAGGTGTTGTATGTTGGGATCTAAGATCACTGAGAAGGGTGTGGGGGGGGGGGGGGGGGTTAAATCGGTGTTCTGCTGGAATGATGAATTTTAACCTTATTAACATAACAACTCAGCAACCGGTAAATATAAAAGCATATAACAATAAGTAACAATGCAACCACAAAGATGAACACCATAACACCACATATTTATATGTGGAAAACATCAATGAGGAAAAACCATGGTGGGATTAGAGACCCACAATATATATCCACTAATAATATGAATAAATAATATAATAAGGGGCCTATACATGCAGGAAGGCTAACAACCTAGAGCGCACTACTAATCACAAACAGAGTCTCACTGACTACTGAAAACATCGGACTACAATCCGGAATGAAGATTGAACTGCAAGAATAACATCTCCTATCCTTGAGTATAGTTTCGATTAAACTCAATACTGGAGGTCTTAAACCTCTTACACAAACCCAATTCGATCATCTATGATTGACCAAGACCTCTGCATATGATTACAACCTTATTCACATACAGATAATCCCATAAACCACATACCACGATCTACAAAGAGATCTTACATCATATTTATACAAACCTGGGACCTAAACAATTAGGTCGGCCACCTAAAAGATAATATAATAAATCTATTACATAATCCTACAAACCAATGATAAACCAAGTTGGCTTAAGATCGAAACAACATAAACCAATCAATAAATCCAACCGGTAACGCATCGAGAGCATCAACCAACACGTTACATAAACCAATCCATAACCTAACAGAATAGAATAGCATTAGGTTTGGTTCTAAATGCAATGCCACCGATCAACTAGAACACGAACAAGATAACCATCAGCATCTTGATAACCTTCTAGAAGATGCACCAACACCACTTATCGGGTTCATCAAAAGATCTTCAACAAAGCTTTGTCGATAAAACCCTTATTGGTAGCCAAAAGGCTTTCTAGAACAAATGATAGCTTCTAGATCATCAAATCTCGAACCAACTGATTATCATATGCATTAGGAGCACATGAATAATTGATCTAAACCAATTCCACAAGCCAGAACATACTAGAGAAGATCTCTAGATCAACATCATAATCCAACCACTCTACTGGAACCCAGAAGACAACAAAACAACTATTGTTGACATCAATGACAAACATCAATGCAACACATAATCAATTCCTCCAAATTGCCAACAATCCCCCCCTTTGGCATTGATGGCAACACTAGATGTGAAAAACATCCAAGTGCCAAGAAATTCCAAACAAATCTCCCCCAAAGGAAGACATCCAACAATCTTCCCCAAATGATATGACAATGAAGTTCTGAACCAATATACCAAACCCCCCCTGTGAATGATAACCTTGTTAAGCTCTATTCTCTATTTTTCACATAAATATCTCTCTCCCTTTGACATCAATACTAAAAATCTGACATAAACATCAAAGAAAAATCATAAATCCTCTCAACCACACAGCTGACTAATCCCCCTAAGTAGTAGCACTAACACATCAATCCAGAATGAATGATAGCTTTGATAAATGCATACCGGATTGATGCCAATCCGCATCACTCAAGTCTCAACTAGAGGGGCAGAGACCCCCAATCTGTCTCTGAAGTATTAAAATGATTCCTTAGGCAAAGGTTTAGTGAAGATATCTGCAATCTGCTCTTTAGTGTTCACATAAACTAGTCTGACTTCATTTACTTCCACCTTCTCCTTCAAAAAATTATACTTGATTGATATTTGCTTTGTCTTAGAATAAAATACCGGATTGTTTGATATGTCAATAGCAATAGAGTTATCATAGTGAATAACTATCAGTTCATTACAATCTACCCTTATATCCATCAACATTTGCTTCATCCATAGAATTGTGTACAACTAGTAGCAACAATAACATACTTAGCTTCAACAATAGATAAGGAAGTACATGACTGTTCTTGCTGATCCATGAAACAAGTTTCTTTCCAAGAAAGATAACTTCACTGGATGAGCTTATTCGGTTACTTATATCTCTATCCCAATCCACATCTTAATACTCTCATAGTGTAAAGTTATCATGAGCCATAAATCATGCCTAAAAATCCTAGAAAATATTTGAAAATCCTATCTACCAAAGCAAGTATTCAACATAATCAATTCCTTCCTTCTAAGAATATCCTTTGCAAACCAATAAAGCCTAGTTCCAATAACATCCAAGTCCATTTGTTGTTCTAATAACATCTGATCAAATGCCTCTTCCATATATTTTATCCAACATTCATGCTTACATGCTTCATCTATTGATGTCGATTCAATTAAAGAAATTAAGCATACCTCATCAGTTGCCAACCTTCTTCTTATCTAATTATATGATCTTCTGAATGATTCAACCTTACATACCTAGGAGTCTTTTGACTTTATGTTCCTCTGCTCTGATCTTCAGTTATTGTTGGTTTTTCTGATACTACTAGAGTAACTGGTTCAACATTCTGTTCTGGTACATGTGTTATCGGTTCAACTATAACCATTTCAACTTCTAGTTCTCTCTCATAAATTCTGATTTGATCTTTGTTTTGCTCATCCACCTTGACATTAGCACTCTCCACAATTCTCTGTAATCTCTTGTTATAACTTCTATATGTTTTTCTTTCATTTGAATAACCAAGAAATATCCCTTCATCACATCTAAGATCAAACTTCCAATTCACTACCAAAGATTCTGAAGTACTTAACTGTGGATGTATGACCAAACCGTAACTCATGAAGTGACTTACCGGTAAATTAAACCAGATCCAAGATCCAACAAATCTTCATCCGTTAACCTTCAAACTAACTTCTCCAAAGTCTGAAACAGGCTTTCAGACCACTACCAGGGGCAATGCAAGATCTGTCATTAATCTTCCTCCCCCTAAGGCTAATGGCTTAGTTATTGGATGAGTTTCTTACTGGTGCAAGAACATTCTTCTCTGTCGGTTGAGTAACTGGGGTATATGCTTTAGCTGAATGAACATCTGGGGCATTTGATTCTATTGGTTGGTTCTCAGACTTCATAACCCACTTCTCCTCACTCTCCTTCTGAATATCATCAACCTTATGCTTTCCCTTCTCATTATATTTATCACTTGTTGCCGATAGGTTTTTGCTTCTGCAAAATATAGTAATATGTCCTACTTTGTTGCATGCATAAAAAGTGAAATTATTCTTCTAAATTGCCTTACTATAATCTTGACCATTCCTTGACCTACATTGATTAGCCATATGTCCAAACTTTCCACATGCATGACAAATCACATTCATTCTACAATCTGTTGCCTAATGACCAAACTTCTTGCAATTGAAACACTAACCAGTACCTGAATTATTATTTTGATTGACTCTATTTTTGCATTGACTTTCCATATGACCAAACTTATTGCAAACAAAGCATCTACCATTAAATTTATGTGCATTGGGTTGCCTTACCATTGACCTCTGATTCCGGTTGACTATTGAATTCTCCTAATTGTTCTTTTGATCGGATGTATCATCCTGATTTGCAGTACCAGAGCTTTCTCCATGCTCAAATCCAAGATCTCTAGTGTCTTCAGTGTCCCTTTGATTCTTCAATAACTCATAAAGCTTAGCAGAACTAACCTTGAACTTATCTTTGTACTCATTTGCATCATCTAGATCACCTCTTAGGACTTCCACCATTCTTCCCAACTCTTGCTCATTGTACTGAGATTGTACCAATTCAGTTCTCAATATATCATTCTCATGCGCTAACCTAATGTATTCTTTAGATCTGTCTTTCAGAGATTTGGCAATATTTTCTTCATTCTTCTTCTGGTCTTCAATCTCCTTAGACATCCTCATAGTTAGGGCTTGCATTTCATTCTTCATGACACCATTTTCCTAATTCAAATTTTGACATAGATCCTTTAAAGTATTCTTCTCTTTATCATCCTAATTTTGTGTAATGCCCATACCCTAGTCGGACTTTTAAAACCCGTTTAACCTTGATTGACTTCCTATGTGGCATTCTTGATAGGTAGGTTAACCATGGTGAAATGTGTAGTTTAGATAATATAAATAACTGTGCATACTTATTATTGTGCTTTTGCATCGATTCTCATGTAAATGTAATTGGTTCTAACCCTTGTGATAAATCTTGAGCTAACGCCTTCATTGAATATGTATATGTATATGCATGCTTGTATGAATTCATGGGTGCAGGAGATTGCAGGTACAACACCGCTTAGGGCAAGGTTCATCTCCTTTGGGATTTGCAAGGTTGAGTATGCCTCTTTCATTTTTAGAATTTGGATTTGGTGGTCATATAACTCTCGTCTTGCCTTAGCCATGGTTAGGTGAGCATCGTGTGTGGATTCGTGGGGCTTTCTTTTCATTGGATTGCATATCAAGTGATTTGGTGGACTTCCTCGTTTTGCGTGCCTTGCACGAGGTAAGCGAAGTTTGTTGTTCTAAGTATTAAATTCAAATTTATAAGTAGACGTGCACAACAGTAATTTAGAAATTTAAATGGGTAGCTTCCTTTATATGACTAATCATTAATTTAAGAGATTGCTTTAAATTAATATTGTAGCAAGCTTAAGGTATTTAACTGGGGTTAGTGTGCTCATTTACACATTTGTAACATTTACGCATTTGTAGTTGAGAAATTTGAATAAATGAGACTCTTGCATTAGATTAGTCATTTATTTAAAAATGTCGCTTTATCATGTTATAGTGAGTTAATTTAATAGCTAATTTTAAAATAATGAATTTAATGAGTTATGCGTTTTTGGAAAGGAAAAATCTAAAGCCAATTGAGAAATAGAAATAAATTACTCATCTTCGCATGTTGGGAGAAAAAGGGGTAAATTATTATTATTTAAAAGAAATTATTTCTTTTTTTTTTCTTATAAAGTTGATATAGTGTAAATGATTGATTTTTGAGGTTTAAATTAATCAAATGCCTTACCCGGGTCAATAGTTTCGAAATAAGAAGTAGGCCTAAAATTTATATTGAGAAATTAAAATTTAAAACGCAATAAGAAATAGAAGTATTTTAATTTTAATAAGGAAAGCGAATAAGATGTATTAAATAATATAAATGAATGATTTCCATTTTCATTTTCATTCATTTTATTTTAAAAATAAATGCCTAATTTCAAAATTGAAAATTAGGGCAAAATTAGGGTTTCTCCTTTTAACCTAGTTTTGTAAACATTTTGGGGTTTCTTGGTTTTTGGGTCATTTTTTTGGAAAACATGGTTTTTGGAAGAGAGATTGGGGATCTTGGAAAAAGGATGGGGATTTAGAGCAGCAGATTTGGGGGCTCATCATCAAAAATCTTTCCAGGAAAGCTTGTTGAGGTAGGAATCTCTTTTATCAATTTTGTTCAAGTTGTTTTTAACAAAAAAAAAGAGATAGAAAGAAGCTTGCATTTTGTTCTTTCAGTTTTAGTTTTCAGATTTTCCATTGTTTGCCATGAGAAGTTTCTTGTAGAAAAAATTTTTTTGTTAAAAATTTGTTTAGATGAATCTTTGTGTGAGAAGAGATCTTCCTGGTGCCAAAGATTTTCATAATGAGAGGGTTAATCCACAATTTCTTCTATTATTTTGAAACCCTTGTCATTCAAAAAAAAAGAGAGAGGAAGTGGCTATGACTGTGATTGTTTTTTCTTAAAAAAAGGGGGTTTGCTGGAGAATATTGCAAAATTGTGTTTTCAAACTGTGTGTTTGATGAGTCATTCATCCTTTTGAAATTCTTGCATATATATTGTTTTTTAAAAAATATATATATATATATATATATTTATTTATTTAGTAAAATTTTGAACTGCATCCTGGCAGTTCTGGGACTGGGTCTGGTTTTGTATTTTTACCAGAGAATTCTTTTTAATATAAAATAAATTATAATGAAAAAAAAAATATAATATTTTATACCCCCCCCATCGCTAGGAGGAAGTATGGCTACCACGGTAGCTACTGCTACCAGTTGGTAGCAGCGCTACCACTGGTAGAACTGCTACCAAATGGTAGCAGCGCTACCAAGGGTAGCGGATTGCTACCATTTGGTAGCAGCGCTACCAATGGTAGCGTGGCTACCATGGGGGCCCACGTGGGAGTCCACGTGGGTAACCCCATTTCAACTTTTTTTTAATTTAATTTTTATTTATTGCTTCAAAATAAAATAAAAAAAACAAAAGGTAAAAAAAAATAATAAAATAAATTATTGTATGGTAGCAAATGAAGAAAATTAATAAAATAATGAATTTTTAAATGGGGTTGTTAATTACTTAAAATTACTCTGTTGCTTCTTTGTTTATTTAATGTAATTAAGTTGAGTATTAAATAATATTTGGAAATTAGAATTTTGATATTTAGAAAACCCATATAGTAATACAAGTTTTGGCTGCACTCTGATCTATGCAAATGGCATTAATAATTGTTAACTATAAGTTATGGTTAAATGTGGGGGTTATTTCTAAATTGGTTAGTTATTGATTGGGGTTCTTGTATACTCGTTTATATTTACGCAAAGATTCATAGATCATTGGGGGGTGTCTCCTTTTCATTTCAAAGATCCCTTTTAAAGTATATTTTCCTTGATTTGGGTACTAGTGTATAGTTCTAGACCAATATGTCAGTGATGTTTATTTAAGGATTAAGTAAAATACCCAGACGAGAGATGCTTACATTTATGTGAACTTAGTTGGAAAAACTTGTAGAGATGTATTTACTAACTGAAGTGGTCATTTGTAGTATGGTTGTGATCGCCTAAGAGGCAGGATTGTAAAAGACATGTAAATTTGTAATCTTAACTATATTAAATGCTAGAGGGGTCTTGCAGTTGAGTAGACCCGGAGATGTAGCCCTTTAGGGGTGAACTCCGAGATCATACCGGTGTTTTGCGTTGTTTCAGTTTCCTTTGTTTCATGCTTTAAGTTATCATGTATGGTTGTTATTCTTGTATAAGTGTATGGTGGAAATTTATCGAGTTTAAATCAAATGCACAAAATCAGACATCGTGAGGAATGTAGTAAATCAGATTCATAAGACATTGTAAATTATGATAATGGCAAAGTATTTAAAATATGTTAACTAAGTTGAATAGCGGACAGAATCTTGCTAGATTACATTATTGGATTAACTTGCTATCAAGTATATAAATGGGACGAATGAGAAATGGGAAACAAAGTTGAATTAATGTTATAAATTCTAAGTGAAATTTAAAGGATGAACCTCATATAGATACTTACCTTTTTGCCTTAGTAAATGGGAAATGTCATGTTAATTATGTTTCATTATATTGGATATAGTTGTTTGGTCAATTACGTTTTAATCTTAACAAATTAACCTTACCGAAATTTAACTTGATAATTGGTGAAACTCAACTAGTCTACCATAATTATTACCCCAACAAATGAATTTCTTTATGATTGCTAAAGATGAACTGAAAAAGAAGGGATTCAATTAGTTGTTGATACATTAAATCTAGTAAAAGAATCTCTCTCATATTATCTTCATTTAACAATAAAAAAATGATATGCAACAAGATAATTGTATTTCAATCCTAATGGAAGAACATCACTATGGTCTTATTATTCAAATCTTGAAATGAAGAATTTCATCTAGCTAACGATATTTTAATTTAAAGGATGCTCTCGTGTGCCCTAATACACACCCACCTTAATGAAAATTAGTCCAATTATTTGCATCATCAAAACTTCAAATAAATTCTATGGTTACTCACATTTTATCTTTCACATAAGAATCTACAACTCATTAGTTGGCTATGCATGAAAACAAATGAAGAGACCTCACTCTACTAATGGAAGTTTAATCCTTAAGAAATGAATTTTTCTTATTAACCATACTGTTTAATATTTTAAAAGAGATATCAAATGTGGGTGAATATTTTAAGATCAAATGAAGGAATCCTCGTTTTATTAATCGTAGTTTAACCCTAAATGAATGAACCTCATTAAGCATATTTATAGCATTAAAGGATGCCGTCAAGGGTGGATGGTTATCTTAAAAACCTAATGAATGAACCTCATTATATTAAACGCTTGGAACCTATTTGGAGGCCTCTAAACGAAAATTATGAATTTAAGTGCATTGAACAAATAACCTATCAAAGGCCTCCAATCCACCCAAAGTAAATGAATGCTTCCTAAAGATATAAGGTGTTAAACCATTGAACACATATGTAATCAAGACCTATGCATTATCTCGTAATTATGATATCCAGTATTATGGATCTAATGATGCAAGTTGAGTTAGGTGTAAGGTTATGTAATCGCGTTGGGAAACTCCTTAGGATCATTTTAGCCTTCCGCTGTGTTATCTAGTTAGAGATAATTTTGAGATAACTTCAATCTATCTTAATATTGTAACTTATCATTAACGCTCTTAATTATTATTTAAAAAAAATAAAAATTTACACTCTAATTGAGTGTGTTTAACTTAAACCCTTAGGGGATTCTTGGCGGGGCATTACATTTTGCAATTGATCACAGAGTTCCTTCCTTTTAGCTTGTGTAGATGACAACCTCTCTTGCAAAGTAAAGATGAATTTCTTCACGGATCTTATCTCATCTTGCAATGTCATGTTCCTCAACCTTTCAGCATCATATTCCTCAAGAGCTACTTGAAGTTCCTTCCTCAAACTTATCTCCATAGATTGCAGATACATGATCTTCCTCAAGCTGTTAGACCTAATCTGAGGCACCAAGCTCTGATACCAATTGTTGGGATCTAAGAACATTGAGAGGGGGGGAAGGTGAATCAATGTTATGCCAAAATGATGAATTTTAACCTTATTAACAAAATAACTTAGCAACTAGTAAACATAAAAGCATATAACAATAAGTAACAATGCAACCACAAAGATGAACACCATAACACCACAAATTTATACGTGGAAAACCTCAATGAGGAAAAACCATGGTGGGATTGGAGACCCACAATATCTATCCACTGATCAGATGAATAAATATTACAATAAGGGGCCTGCACATGCAAGAAGGCCAACAACCTAGAGCACACTACTCATCACAAAAGGAGTCTCACTAACTACCAAAAACATTTTGATTATAATCTGGAATGAAGATTGAACTGCAAGAATAACTCTCCTATGCTTGAGTACAGTTCTGGTTAAGCTTAATACTAGAGATCTTAAACCTCTTACACAAACCCAATTCGACCACCTATGGTCGACCAAAACCTCTACATATGATTACAACCTTATTCTCACATAGATAATCCCATAACCCACATACCATAATCTACAAAGAGATCTTACATCATATTTATACAAACCTGGGACCTAAATAATTAGGTCGGCCACCTAAAAGATAATACAATAAATTTGTTAAATAATCCTGCAAACTAATGATAAACCAAGTCGGCCTAAGACCAAAACAACATAAAACAATCAATAAATCCAACTGGTAACACATCAGGAACATCAACCAACATGTTACATAAACCAGTCCATAACCTAAAAACAAAATAGCATTAGGTCCGATTCTAAATGCAACACCACCAATCAACTAGAACAAGATAAACATCAACATCTTGATAACCTTCTAAAAGTCGCACCAACACCACTTATCGAGTTCATCAAAGATCTTCAACAAAGCTATGCCAAGAAAACCCTTATTGGTAACCAAAAGGCTTACTAGAACAAATGATAGCTTCCAAATCATAAAATCCCAAACCAACTGAATGTGATACAAATCAGGAGCACATTAATAACCAATCCAAACCAATCCTATAAGCCAAAACATAACAGAGAAGATCTCCAGATCAACATCGTAATCCAACCACTCTATCGGAACCCAGTAGACAACAAAACAACTAGTGTTGACATCAATGACAAACATCAATGCAACACATAATCAATTCCTCCAAAATGCCAACATTGTAGTCCAGGCCAAAAGGGACAATTTGAATCCTTGAATGGTTGGAAAAGGTTGAGCAGGAAATGATATTTGATGTTAGCCTTCTTTGTAGTTTTAAAAATGTTTTGTGAGGTTAGGTATAAAGAAAGTCTTATCCCCTCATTTGAGACACCCCTCCATGAGTTTTTAATTTAATTCTAATTGAGAAAGAAATCAAGCATTATTAGGGCAATGAAGGAGAGGTAAAGTATTCAAATTTTCAGGCATTCAACATGACATCCATGATCAAATTTATGTGAAGACATGCATGAGTGCTACATAGAAACATCAACCTTTTTATGAAGACTTCAAGGAAAAGGAGATTCATAAAGGAAGTGTAAGGTGGTGAAATTAGGCTTTCACCAATTAGGATAGTAAAACCATCAATTACACAAGAACAACCTTACATTTAAAAGAGGAATGCAAACCAATGGATCTAGCCATAATATAATTAAAGATAAAGATGAGATGCTAATTGGATTTTTGTGTTTGATTCCTCTTTTAGAGTTGAAGTTGTATTTGACTTGTAAAATTGGATCTAGGGTAAATAATTAGGAATTGAAGAAAAAAAATGATGACAGAATGTTCTAGACTTCACACAAAGCCACAGATAGGGATCTGAGAAGGGAAAATGGATCAAAACCTATAGCTAAAAATATGGGTCAAATTCTTGGGACTAGGAGGGTAGGGTAACCTAACCCTACAACTTCTGAGAAAACAAGTAGGATATTTTCTAGATCAGGGAGATGCACAGAATCCATTGTTAGAAGATTGAGTAAAATTCTTGGGACTAGGGTGGTGGGAGTTACCTGGTCCTCTACTTTTCGTGCATATAAAAGTTGAACATGTTCATTGTTGTTTGTTCTATCAATATATTTGATCGCAACACCTAAATCAATTTCCTACACACACAAAGAGAGAAAAGGGTTATGGATAGGGGTTTTCCTTGGGTCAAACATTGATTTAGGAATTAACCTTGAAATTGAGATGATAATTAAAATGAAAATGGAATTGAATTGCATCAGAATGCTTTCCTTTTGAGGGAAACTATATCCAAATTTGAATGCTAATAATTGAAGTTGATACCTTGATGAAGCTTGCTTGAATCCTCATTCTAGCAGTCTAGCATGTTATGTAGAATGTCTTCATGGAAGTTTAATCATGGATGCTATCTTGAATGCTTGAACTCAACTTGACCTCTCCTTCAATGCTTGACAAATGATTGATTTATTTCTCACTTGAATTGAATTTTCTAGAGTGTGATTGAGAGAGAGCCATCCATCTTAGACTTCAAATTAGATGAGTAGGTCTCCTTTTATAACTAAGCATCCAAAAAAATATTTGAATTTTTGGAGCTGGCTGACATGAGACCTAAATTCCTACCCAATTGAACTGAATGTCAATGGGACCAAATTTTTATTCTAATTAGAAGGACCAAGGCAGTGGGGGTGCCTTAGTCTTGTTAATCAAGACTCACATTTGAATAGGGCTTAGAAAGGAAGTTGAAAATGTATATTTTTGGAAGGTACGGGCAGAATCAAAGTAGACATTAGGCATTGAAAGACAAAATGACAAGGTGAGGTCTAGGTGAGAATTAAATTGTATGTAAATACAATTTATGATGCTATAGGAAGGTATAACATTTTGATTTGGCATTTATTTCTAGATCTATCCTCTTCCCTATAAGGGTAAGCTCTATTTTCTATTCATTCATCATTAAAGGGTTAATTCCAAACTTGGGGTTTGACCTAGGAAAACCCCTATAAACCCAACACCATTTTTCCTCTCTTGTGTGTGCAGGTTATAGGTTTGGAAGAGACAAAATATATATTCAAAAAGTGCAAACTATGACAAAGAAAACAAGACTTTGAAGAAGCAAAGAACCCTGGACATTGTAGCTTAGCCACATAGTTTGACACTTTTTTGATAAAATTTAAGGGATCTATTCAAAGTGACATCCTAATCTTGAATTTGTTTTCAATACTTGCATCAGACACCTATACGACTAGGTCACATAGCCACATAGTCCAACACTTTCAGGCTCAAATTGTAGACGTGGTTTTTTCTTTGACTCTCATTTCTAGATATGTAATCAGAGTCTACATATATGATTTGTAGCTTATTATTTATGTTGATTACTCTCAATTTTGCATCATTAGCCATAGTTCTTGCATTTCATCATTCTATCTTATCTAACTGTAACAATTCAACATAAAGGAAATTACCAATCATTATGCGTAGTTATACCATAGGTTTGATGTTGAACCTATTGGTCATTTCCCCAATGTAAATTTTTGTGAATGAGTTTTTTTTTTGGAATGCATGTTTAGACTAGTGAATCCCATTTCCCAATATTACATTTTGGTGAACCTAACTTGTTTATTGCATAATTTCTGATTTGTATGTTTAGATCTAAATTTTACTGCATATCGTTTTTACATTTAGAGGCATTAATTGTTCAGATCTATCATTTATATAGTTCATTTTTCTTATTTAAGTGGTTAATTGATAATTCTATTGGGAAATTGCATTTCTTAACCACTTCTTTTTCTATAATTGTATAAGAGGTATTGTGAGTATAAATCTATTTCATTAGCTGTGTATGAGTTTCATAACCCTTTTTCCTTAATCCAATATCCCAATGAGAAGAAGTTATAGACTTAAGACTACCCAAATATTAAATACTATGGGCATTGAGTTTGAGTTGACTAACCTATTATCTAGAAGCCTGGGTGAATCGTCAATTACTACACATGACATGCCTAACATTATGGAGAATTCTTCTCTTCATACCTCTCATGATGAGGATAACTCTTCCACTCAAGTGATCATTAAACAATTGGAGAAGCTTGACCAAAAAATGGAAAATCTTTTCAATTTGTGAGTCAAGAACACTTGGGTAAAGAGGAAGCCCCCTTGATTGAGGGTTTAAGGAGGTTTATTGAAATTGATGAACAAAGTGTCAATGTATGTATGCTTTTTTTGGATTTGATTGTGTGAGTTTTTATTGCATCAACATTTTGGATCACACTCCATGATCCATCATTTGGATGTGATAAAGATTGTAAGGACAATAAATTGATGCAAAAATCACTTTGATCTCTTTATTCTCCTTAATATCTCCATCTCATCTTGATGATGGATCACAAAGTGTGAATTGAAGTGTTGATGCAAAAAATACTCACACAATCAAATCCGAAAGAAAAATACATAAAATCTCATAGATTGTTGAAATATATTAGCATTGAAGGTGTGAATGTGTTGTGTAGCATATATCATATTATGGATAAAAATGTTATGAGATTTAAAAGTTGTGCCAAAGTTCTTGGTCATTCAAATCAAGTTAAGCCTTCCATTTCTATTCCTACATCTTTTCCTGATGTGCCTACATATACATCTTTCATCGTGGATACCTCCACACAAAATGTTAATGCTACAAATTTTAGTAATAGGGGGAATCCTATTAATTAATACTCCTACATACCACCTTTAACCAGTCTTCCAATAGTTTCCCAACCATTGCCTTTATCCACCTATCATAATGTTCCCCCTACCTATAATGCTTCCAAACCTCCATCTCAATCTCACATGTATCTATCCAATTCATCCATCGAAGCCACCATAAACCATTTGATCCAAAAAAATCATCTTTACAACAACAATTTGCTTTCATAATCCAATCCAAATTCACTCTTCCTACATGTTTTACCACTAGCCCACTTTCCCGTGAAATCCTTCATACTCCTCTCCCACAACACATGAGATTCCTCATTTGGAGAAATATAATGGACAAGGCGATTGCCAAACTCATGTGAAAAAAATTCAAACTTTGTGTAGTGATTTTCCATATGACGACAAACTCATGGAAAAAATATTCACCCATACCTTAAGAGAAAACACTTTGCAATGGTTTTTCTTCTTTCCTCCTCATTCAACTAATTCTTTTCAAAAAAATTCTAATGCATTTGTGCAACATTTTCAAAATAATATTCTTCCACAAATTATTTTATTTGGTTTGATACATTGTAAACAAGGTATTAAAGAGAAAGTGACTTATTTTATTGGTAGATATATACATTTGCATTCACAAATTTCTTATCATGTGCCTGATGGTGATTTTCAAAGAATTTTCATTAGATGGTATTTATTTTTTGGCTATGCATATTTCACACAATATGAACAACACTTCATAACTATCATCTTCAAGTGAGTCAATATGAACCTTCTTTATTGTTGAGTCTGATTGATAAGAATGAAGATGCTCATGAAATTTTTCAAAAACTAAGCAAGAACTTTATCAAGATCTACAACAATTCTTCCAATCACATTTATTCTCAAGTGGTAATGACAACACCTGTTTTAGATCCTTTCTCATCAAAATTTAGACATCACAACTTCACTCCTCTTTCCAAGTCATTGCATAATATCATGTTTAAATTGATTAATTCTAATGTGATGAAGCTTCCTCTTATCTATCTCATAGATACTTCCAAGCATTTACCTTCTTTTGATCCTGAAGCCTATTGCCAATACCATCATCAAGCTAGCCATGAGAATGAGAATCTCTATAGATTGAAGCATGAAATTCAAGATCTTATTGATTATAATACTATAGTAGTGGATGGTGTGAATGATAAAGGAAATAATCTATGACGTCTTTCTCATCAAAATTTGCAAATATTTACCAATCATTCATCTTCTCATTGTACCAATATTGTTGAGCATAATGATAATGGACATATAGCTATTGATTGTTGAAAAAACCCCAATAATGAGAGGGGGAGGGGGTGAATCAGTCTAGGTCAAAAAGTTAAACTTTATAGCACAACTAAATTCCAACTTAAAACTTGATTTGATTAGTAGCAATGAAAGATGAAGCGATGAATACACATCCATAATAAAACACCAAATTTACGTGGAAATCCCAAGAAGGTATAAACCATGGTGAGATTAAACTCACACTATGTAAATAAGTATTGCAAGATTTGTTTTAGGACTCACTAGCCAAAGAAGCCCACTTATCCCAAAAGGACTTGCAAGCTGAGGATCACTTCCTTAGGGAAATATACAAAATAATTGCAAACTGAGACTCACGTCCTTTGATGCAGGAGCATCCCTGGTTCTTGGCAATCTTGCATCAATCAAAAACATTTTCTTTCAGTTTGTTTCTGATTTGTAGTTTCAACATTTCATTCTACATTTATTTGCATTTGGTAACTGGATCTTGCGGAGCTAGATTTTGTTTGTGGACATGTTCATTTACCTTATCCTAAGTTCGTGAGACTTTTGGATCTTTTTTCGGCAAGTTATCGCTTCTGAAATCTAAGATAGTTTTTTGGCTGAGAACATTAGAACTGCTTGGACCTATTTGGCTATTGGTGGATCTTGAGGATCACTTACATAGCTTGTGGAGCTTCAATTCATTGTTTCCAATGGTCCTTAGCATGTGGCCAACCTTCGCTTGGGTCCACACTTCATCCTATGATTTTTCTGGAAGGATCTCTTTGGTAGAGGCCGACCTTGTTGTTTTACACATTTCATCTTGTTCATTGACATTTGTTCCATCTTGGGTTGATGCAGATCATTCTTGATTGTATAAATTAATGAAATCAAGCATGTAGTAAGTGGTGATTAGAACATAGAAGAATAATCCTGAGGTTAGGAGGTCCAAAAATTAGCTCACATTCTTATTTGAGCCCGAATGTTGCATAACATGCATGTTTTGTACTCAAGCCCGTGAGCTGAATCTTGAGAGTCCACATGTTGCCAATAGCTTGTAACTATTTTCCATGATATAAAATAGTTTGTTTATATATTTACTCCATCATATTCAGTTGTTTCTGCCGTGTAACTCTTGCTGCATGTTCCAGACTGTTCTCGCTAAGGACTCTCCTGTTGTGATTGCACGAAGTGGTATTAGAGTGAGATTTCATTCTAGAGATTGCATTTTCCTTTAAGATTTTATTGTAGGATGACGGATTACGAATCTAGCCTATAGATGAAAAGTACTTGTGTGAAGATGGCACAAAGAGGAAATAGAAATGGTGTAGAACATGGAAATGCAGACCCTATTGTGATGGAAGTGTTGAGAGAAATTGCAGCCCGATTAGAAGCTATTGAAATGACCCAGAGAAGAGGTAGACATGTTGAAGATGTAAGTGATGATGAGAAAGAAGAAGTCATTGGAGAACAAGGAGCAAATCCACCAACGAATGATTTGGATGAAGAAAGGTTTATAAGAGCATTGTATAGAGCAAATACCAGACCACATTTTACCCCACCAGATTATGATGGCAAGTTGGATTCAGATGAATTGTTGTATTGGATCATGAAGATGGAAAAGTATTTTGATTTTGAAGGCACCTCGAAAGATAAGAAGGTGAGATATGCTTGCACTAATTTGAAAGGTCATGCATCTCTTTGGTGGGAACATTTGCAGGTAGATAGACAAAGAAGAGGTAAAGAGAAGATCAAATCTTGGGAGTAGATGATTAGTAAGTTGAAATCAAAGTTTATGCCTCATGTCATGGAAATGGGGAGAAGGCAACAACAAAGTTCAATGTTAATAAGTTAGTTTCAACAATAAAACCAAAATAAAGAACTAAAAACAATTCTAAACATATCAAAAGAGATTTCAAAAAAGCATGAAGTTTAACAAAACAAAAGAAAGGAGAAGAGCCTCCCTAAGATGCTTCCATGATGCCTTTTGATGCTTCTCCCTTGTTTCTCCCCTCTCCAAGTCCCAAATGAGTGTAGCTCTCAGCTTTTAGCACTAGCCATGGATGCCATATGGAGATTCAAGATGGTTGGATGTGATACACAAATTCTATGCAAGTGTAGATAGTGATGCTATGAAAAAAATTTATGCTAATACCAGTATAGCAACAATACTCTAATGCTTCCTTCTTTGCTTGAGGAGAAGGGTTCTATTTATAGAAGAAATAGGGAAATGAAGGGTTAAGATTGAGAAATCTTAACAAGGGTTAGGATTGAAAGATATTCAATCCATGTGAGACTTTCAACCCAATCCCATGTTGACAAGTGTCACCATGAGGAGGCTTGAGAGGAGAGATAAGGAGCATCAAATGCTTGAGGGGACATGATGGTTACCCTAGGGGTTGGGTTAGGGTTAGGTTAATGGATATTCCTTTTATCCAAGGGATAAATGAATGTGCAAGGGTTAAATGGTTACCTTAGTCAAAGAAATAAACGATTTGAAGAGACCCATGAGTCAAAAGGATGGTTAAGCTAGAGGAAAGTCTCTAACCAAAGGTAAAAGGTGAGTTAACCATACATGGTTATGTAAGAGCCTTTAATGGTTTGGAAAACTTTAGAGGTTAACCATTTGAAGACATAAAGCCTTCAATGGTTATTGAAGACTTTGGAGGTTTTTGAGAAGTGACCTCCTTTTATTTAGGAATGTGACAATGATTTGGATAAGATTAGCCTAATTAGAAGAGTTAGAAGAATCTAGAAGGGATTTAGGCATGCAAGTGGATTTTGTAGGAGAATGCAAGTGGAGGAATTTTGGGATTTTCAATTAAAATAAAATTATTTATTTTAATTAAATGGTGTAATTTGCATTTGGATAGATATTCAAATAAATATTAATTTATTTAAATGTGAATGTGAATTTTGGATTTTATTTAAATAAATCTTAATTTATTTACATGAGAAAAGGAAGATAAAGTATTAAATGCTTGAAGACTTTGAGGGAAACCATTAAAGGCTTGAGAAGACTCTAGAAGGAAGCCATTAAGTTTGAAGACTTTAAGGGAAACCATTAAAGGCTTAAGAAGACTCTAGAAGCAAGCCATTAAGTTTGAAGACTTTAAGGGAAACCATTAAAGGTTTCAAGTGGGTGAGGATAAATAGGATTTTAAATAAATAATTTTATTATTTAAAATAGTTGTGCAACTTGCATTTGTAGGAAAATGCAAGTGGGTGGAGGATAAAGGTGATTTAAATAAATGTTAATTTATTTAAATGTGAGAGATGGGATTTTGGGGGATTCAAATAAATATTAATTTATTTAAATGTGAGATAAGATTTAATTAAACAAATATGATTTATTTATTTAATTAATGGTTTGAATTTGGTTAAATGAATTAAATCAAATAAATTGAATAATTTATTTAATTAATAGGAGAAGAGGGTTAAGATGAATTAATTAGATATTAATTTAATTAATTATTGATTGATGGTTAAATAATCAAATAAATACTAAATATTCATTTAATTAAGTGGGCAAATTTATGTGACTACATTTGCCCCTCTTTAAGATGGTGCGATTTTATCATGTCATTTCAAAGAAAGAAAAATAGGTGTGAAGAAATATGCCCCATAAATGTTAATTTAGTGGGTGGTATACCCCCTCGAGAGATGGGCCAATTTTTTTTTTGAAGAATCGGGCGATCTCTCGAAAAAGAATGAGAAGTGGAGGGGAGTTAGAATAAAAGAAATTAGCAATAACGGTGAAAGAATAGAAGAAAACAAAGTGAATACAGAGAAATGGCAAGCCAGTGAGTACTCGTATGTTATGCAGGAGATACAGTGCAAATGTGGTGTTGTGCTTTTGATTGATACTATACAATTGATCAAAATTGGTTGGACAATCTGGTGCAATCGGTTTAATTGCCTCGGTCGAGTCAAAGAATGACAGTTGATGTCATTTGTTCGCTTGGACAAGAGAAAGTCCAAGTACGTGAATCAAAGTGACCTGATGGTGACTTAGAAAATTGATGTAATTGCTCGATGAAGTCAAGGTATTTGAAGCAAAATACTCATTGAGACTTAGAGAAT
The DNA here is from genome assembly GCF_030272615.1 of Cryptomeria japonica. Lineage (NCBI taxonomy): Eukaryota > Viridiplantae > Streptophyta > Pinopsida > Cupressales > Cupressaceae > Cryptomeria > Cryptomeria japonica. The sequence continues at coordinate 313,937,132 of NC_081409.1, read as the reverse complement.
TGATGTAATTGTCCATTATGATTGTGTTTGATTGGTTGATCAATTGATAGTGTGTACGTGTGATGGATGGTTGTGGTGAATCATAGTAACCCTGTTAAGACTAGGTCATTATGATAAATGTCTATTGTAGTCTAGGTTTGTCATAATCGATTACCTATTGAGACCCGAAGATACTTGATCAGAGTATTTGTTGATAGTCTAGATGTGTGTGAGTCGATGTGCCTGTGTAGACAGAGTAATTGGCTTGATTGGGTTGATGGGAGATGATGTAGGGTATGTGATGCTGATTACCAAGATGGGGAGGGTGAGGAGGGGTTCGATGTTAGATAGAAGAAATGGAGGACCTATGACGCATTCCTATGGAAGAAGAGGAAAATAGAGTATCCATTGTCATTACTATGTATGCATGATATGCATCTATTATGAATGTATGGATGGATGGAATGCAACAGAATGCAATATATATAGATGAGATGGAGTGATGATCCATAGTGCTTTATTTTTCATCATTGAGCATGGTAGTATCAATCTTGGATGAGGTAGTAGGAACCAAGGATGGAGCATTGTACATACAAGCAAGCAACATAAATAAAGAATAAAGAATATGGACCCTCCATAATGGTTCATGCTCATATGGTCGAGGTATATGCTGTAGTCAGCAAGCCCTAGTGATCCATGACTGTATTTTGCATAAGATCACGTAGCTTAGTGAACTTCCCACGTAGACACCATTAGTACATGTGCTAGAACTTCATTGGAATAATTCGTAGAGGACATACAAACAATGCTTAGGAACCATCCCGACCACTCTAATCACTTGTGGATATCTCGGAGTAGCGTATGAACCAGATAAAAATGAATAAATAACCTACAAATCAAGCAAGTATTTGATAGCTTAAACATAATTTTCTTATCAAAGAAAATATCATCTTGTCTTTGTTTTGGTAAGGAAGGATACATCCTTGTTTAGACAGTTTGCGTGTTTAATGTTGATTGTTTGGTTGATCGGATAAGTGGTCATCATTTGATTATTTCGTAATGTTTGTTTGGTATCTGCTTTGAAAAATGTATGTACAAGGTGTTGCCATGTTTTTGTTTGTTTGATGTTTTCTAATGTTTTTTGATTTTGTGAGATAGTTTTGAATGAAGAACTCAATGAATCACAAAATAATGTAGAATCCACTTCTATCAACTAGATTAAGGGCATTGCCCCTAGTTTAGATATGACTATGAAAAAATGGGATGCAAGACGCATGAAGTACTATCCTTGATTGCAGATCAATAACAAGCCATGGTTTTGGACTGATGGATGAGTGAATGTAGTGAATGTGATCGCAAGAAGTATAAAAGACAATGGAGCCATAGCCTTTACGAGTGGCACCTGTTTGCCAGGTTTTCACCATCGCACTTACCCAAGGTGCCACCGGAGTGGTTGTTCACCGTTTGGATGCAAGATTTTTCTTTACTATTTTGATATTTTTGTATTTTCTTTAGGACATTTATTTGAATGTTTTTTGGTGTTTTTCTGGTATGTATGGGAGTCTGATGCTCTATGCAGCTCATGTATAAAACTTTTTAAGGTGCATGCTGTTGATTGGATCTGCTAGCGGTTCTCCTTCTGAAGTAGCCAACTGATATGCCTCGGACCCAGCCAGTTTGATTCAAACTTTCCCTGATGTTCTTTGTTTGGTTGGTTATGAGGATTTTCCCTAAGAACAAGATCACCTGCCTTAAATGTATGAGGTCTAACTCAGTGATTATAGCTCCTGCTCATGCGCTACTGATAGGCTTTGAGGTGGTTGTATGCAGCTTGTCATTTCTCATCAAGTAGCTCTAAGTCTTGGAGATGGGATACTTTGTATGCTTCATCATCGATAAGATTATGCAAGGAAACCCATAGAGATGGTATCTCAACCTCGATAGGTAAGATAGCTTTTGTGCCATAGACTAGTGAGTAGGGAGTTGTGCCTGTAGGGGTTCGAATGCTAGTTTGATACGCCAATAGTGCTAGATTCAATCGAACATGCCAATCATGGCCGGAATCATTGACTATCTTCTTGAGGATTCTTAATATGTTCTTGTTCGATGCTTTGGCCTAACCATTTCCTTGTGGGTAATAGGGAGTGGAAAAGCGGTGTTGGATGTGAAACTTCTCATAGAGCTCATGGACATCCTGATTTTTGAAAGGAAGACCATTATCTATGATGATGGACATGGGTACACCATACTGGCAGATGATGTAATTAAGGATGAATGAGGCGATCTACTTGCCGTTGACTTGGGTAAGTGGAACAACTTTGATCCACTTTGTGAAGTATTCTATAGCGGTAATGATGAACTTGTGGCCATTGGATGAAGGTGGATGGATTTTACCCATAAGGTCAAGTCCCCATTGACAAAAGGGCCATGGTGTCGTGATTGGTTGCAATTCCTGTGTTGGTGCATGTATCAAGTCTCCATGAACTTGGCATTTCTTGCATTTTCTAACAAAGTAGTAGGAGTCTTTTTCCATGGATGGCCAATAGTATCTAGTGCGCATGAGTTTCTTGGCTAGTGACAGACTGCTTGCATGAGTTCCATAAATTCCTTCATGTACCTCTTCCAAGGCCTTTGTTATCTCATCCTGTTCTAGACATCAAAGGAGTGTACCATCAATACTGCATCGGTATAGGGTTTCAACAATGATGGTATATCAAGTGGTTTGGCGAATGAAGGTTTTACGTTGGTTATTTGATTGGTTAGGAGGAAGGGTGTGATCACAGAGGTAGGTGTATAACTCACCGTACCATGGGGATTCAGGACCGATAAGGTGACATATCATCTCAAATTCGGGGATATCATAAGCGAGAATCCAAATCTATCCTACCAAGAACTCATAGCGTGTTGAATTCTGAGGAAGATCTAGGAGAGATGCAATGGTAGCCATAGCGTTAGTAGCTCGATTCTGATCTTTGGGTATCTGCTCAAAGGTGATAGTAGTAAATGATGCTTTTAAACTATCCACCATTTGCTTGTACAACATGAGTTTATCATTCTTGGTCTGATATTCATCTGTTACTTGTCGGATGACCAGCTGGGAGTCGCCATATATCTGTAGCTCTTGTAACTTCCATTGTATGGCTAGCCTGAGTCTTGTGATCAAGGCCTCATATTCAACTATGTTGTTTGTACATGGAAATGTGAGCCTGTAAGACTTCGGAATGCTGTCACCTTGATGTGTGATAAACAGAATGCCTGCCCCTGAGCCATACTTAGTGTATGAACCATCAAAGTATAGTTTCCATGGTTGTGCTACTATGATCATGAATATCTCTTCATCTGGAAAATTTGAAATGAGAGGATGATCGCTTATGAGGGGAGCATCGACAAACTGTTCTGCAATAACTTGACCCTTAATAGCCTTACGGTCCACATACTCGATGTCAAATTCACTTAGAATCATCACCCATTTGGCCAAGCAACCTGTCAATGTTGCTTTGCTGAGTAAGTACTTTAGTGGATTAATCTTTGCAATGAGCTGTGCTTTATATGTCAATAGATAGTGCCTCAGTTTAGTGGCTACCAAGATTACTGCTAGGTAAGCTCACTCAATAGGGGTGCAATTGAGTTCATAGCCAACCAGTGTGCGAGAGATGTAGTAAAAAACACACTCTTTCCCTTAGGCATTGTGTTGTGCCAATAGTACACCCAATGTTGTATTTGTTGCTGAAATATAGAGTAATAGAGGCTTACTCGGATCTGGTGGGATCAACAATGGCATATTCATGAGATAGTCTTTAAGCATCTGGAATGCTTGCTGGCATCTGGTATACCACTAAAAGTGGACGTTCTTGTGTAACAGGTGTGTAAAGGGGTGACACTTATCTGCCAGTTGTGCAATGAATCTTTGGATGGATTGTAGCCGCCCTTGTAATGTCCTTAGCTAACTGATGTTCTTTGGAGATGGCATGTCCATGATTGCTTTGACCTTTGCTGGATCCACCTCAATGCCTTTTCTTGAGACAATGTATCCTAGAAGCTTCCCAGAGGTTACTCCAAAGACACATTTCTTTAAGGTTGAGTTGAACATGATATTGTTGCAGTCTATTAAAGATTTTCTCTAATATTTCTAGATGACCTTCTCTTGTTAGTGATTTTTCCAGTAAGTCATCAACATAATCTTCCATTATAGTATGCATCATGTCATGAAAGATGGTGGTTATTTCTCTTTGATAGGTCGCTCCTGCATTCTTTAGACCAAAAGGCATTACATTCCAACAATATGTTCCCCATGGACATGTGAAGGTCATCCTATGTTGATCCTCTGGTGCGATCTTTATCTGATTGTACCCTGAAAATCCTTCCATGAGTGAAATCATGGCATGTCCTACTGTTAGGTCTATGCTTATGTTGATGTTTGGTAGGGAGAAGTCATCTTTAGGACATGCCTTGTTCAGATCTCTGAAGTCAGTATAGATACGGATGCCCCCATTTGTTTTGCCGACAAGCACAATATTGGATATCCAATCTGCATAATCAATTGGTGTAATAAAACCAACATCTAAGAGTTTCTTAAGTTCTTCTTTGACTAGTAGTGCAATCTGAGGATGCATCTTACGAAGCTTCTGCTTGACAGGCTTAGCTCCTTCTACTATGGCGAGATGATGCATGACTAAATCAAGATGAAGACCAAGAATGTCTGCATAGGACCATGCAAAGTTGATCTAACGTTGTTTGAAGAATTTGAAAAACTAAGGTTGTTCTTCTGGAGTTAAAAGAGATGCCAGATGTATGTGGTGAGGAGTTTTAGGAGTCCCCACGCTGTATTCTTTTGTTTCCTCCATAAGGATTGTTGACCATTCCTATTGTGTACTAGAGGGGAGAATGTCAAACCTTTCATCCTCAGGCACCTCAAAGAGGTTTTCACCGTTGGATATGCTCTTTCTTTTTACCTTTGTGAGATCAAACAGTGCCACAGTGTGGTTTTCACTAGAAGATCCATGTTTTATTGTTATATTTTTGTAGTTGAAAGGTTTGGCATCCACCCCAAAGTATGTTGCACTATTAAGTTCAATGGCGAATCTAGCTTTGTGATCGCCGCTTGGTATGCTATCTCGTAGTTCCAAAAAGTCAATGATTACCTCATCATTTTTGAAGTGGTCAAGGGATGGGGGATTAGGTTGGTTCCATTCGATGAGTTCAGGATGGATAATGGGCATTACTTCATCGATTAGGTTAAGTTTGTTAGATATGTCAGTGAGGGTTAAGACATTGTGGTGAAGATCGTTGATGGTACTTTTCCTGTCAGAATTAGGCATAGGATGCGACGTAGGGTCTATGGAAGATGTTTCCAGTTCAGGAACCCAAAAGGTCTTTATCTATGCTTCTCTGTAAATAGGGATGTCTTTGTGAGGTGGAGGTGGTGATGCATCTTCCTCATATGAAGTATTAAGCTGTACGGAATCAAATTCCCACTCATGTGAGTCAGTCTTTGAGTCACTTTCCAGTAGCCAATTACTGTACCATACTGGGATATCCTTTGAGTTAAACACTGCAGGTGTGATTGGCTTATGTAACATTGTAGATGAAATGATCGGTGTTGCAGGAAGGATTATGGGGATCAATGAATCTGATACAAGGAGTATTGGTAGTGTTGAATCTGCTACTTCTGCTGGAATTGCCAGTGTTGTCAATACTGCTGGAAATTCTGATATAGTTGCCGCTGCTAAAGGTGCTATTGATGTTATTGCTGCTACTGATGGGGTTGTTGGTTTGATTGGTGGGATGATTGGTGCTACGGATGGTTTTGCTAGGATTTTTAGCCTTGATGGGGCAATTGCTATGGTGTTTGATGCTAGTTTTATAATAAAAGGTGGCCTCTTTGTAGTAGGTTGATATAGAGGTTTGCTAGGTTTCCCTTTAAATCTGAGCTTAGGAAGGATCTCCTTTTAAAAATTTATGCCAGTTTTATCCTTGGGCTTTAATTCTGGCTACAACGGTTTATGTCTTCCTTGCTTGCAAGGTCCCAAAGTGCTTTGACCATCATAACCCATTCTTTGCATAATGAGAAGGCCTTTTACATATTGATTCGGGGCAAGCTTAGCTTGTGGAATGTCCGTGGTGATGGGATCTTTATAGATCCATTTTGCTAAGTCCTCAGCTCTGGCCTCTTCCTCTTGACTCTTTCTAAGGATGAAAGATGTCAAAGTACATGTTGGCTTGATTAGTGGTTGTTGAAGTAACCATTTGATGTTTACCATGAGTTATAGGAGAAGTAGACATTTGTCCAACACAAAAGAGTTGGCTTAGATTGTACTCTCCCAGACCTTCCTCTGCTATTTTCATCTTGAGCTTCTCTTGCATGGGTATAGTGGTGTTTGAACTAGAAAGATAGGCTGGATTTATGTATGATGTGGAGGAGATGCTTTCTCTATTGTTGGGAATGGTAATCTCTAGTTGATGACTTATATTCTGATAATATGCAAAGGGATTTGCATCTCCCAGGATTGTGATTTCTACACCATTATGCGGGAACTTGATACACTGATGGTAAGTGGATGAAACAACTTGAATGGCTTATATCCAAGGTCTTCCTAATAATAAATTATATGGCAGAGGAAAGTCCAAAACTTGACATATGATGTGTTTCACCACGGGGCCCACTCGGATTGGTAGCACCACAACTCCTTTGGATGAATGCTCTGCATCATCATAGGCTTTTATTGTTATCTTCTTGCAAGGATCCACTGATTCAATTTCATATCCCAATGCTATGACCAATTGTAGTGTACAGATATTCAGGCCCGCTCCATTGTTGATCAAGACTCGCTTGATCCTATGTTGGTTGATAAACCTTTCAATGTGGAGTGAGCTGTTATGAGGTTGTTGGAAGGATGTGTTGTCACTTTCAGAGAAAGTGAGACAAGGTGATGACCTTAAATTTCCAACCATGGCTTGGAACTGATCTATATTTAAGTTTGCAGGGATTGACGCCTCTTGAAGAGCTTGATCCAAGATTGTTTTATTAGATGAAGATAGGCGCAATATCTCTAAGATAGATATCAGTGCGGGCATTTTCTCTAATTGGTCCACAAGGTTATTGGGATAGATGGGGTGCCTTGTGGAGATGCTTTTATGGTAATATTGCCGCAATGTGTAACAACATTGCAAGTGGAGCTGGGATTTTTGATGGTAATAGCTGCAATTTTCTCATCGACATTATATAGGTGATTCACAATATAATTATACGCAACTTGCGTATAATTGGTGGTATTTGTGTTTCTCCATGAAGTGGAAGGACCCCTTTGATCTTGTGATGGAAGTGGATTTTTGAACATAAGATGATCATTGTTGGTTGTCTTTGGGTCATGTCCTTCGATTTTGATTTCACCTTGGTCAATAAGATCTTGAATAAGATCTTTCAATCTGTGACAATTACTTGTCTTATGCCCTTTCCCTTGATGGAAATCGCAATGTTCAGTATCCCTCCACCATGAAGGTTTGACTTGAGGTTCATAATTTGATGTTTTGGGCAAGGTCACTAGATTTTGAGAAACCAACTGACGTAACACTGTTTCGATGGGTTCCCCTAAGGGAGTGTATGTTCGTTTTGGTTTAAAATTTTGTTGATGTTCTCTGGGTTCCTCTTGAGATGTATTGCGTCCATGATTTGGAGGAGGAGTTGTGTTATTCTTGGGTGGGGGGGTCTGTCCCACAAATCAAACCACAGGTTGTGCACTTTTGATAGTTCTTGCATCCACAACCCTGTCGTTGACAACATTTTTGTTTTTTTTTCCAGAAGTTAGGCTTGTCACTATTGAAGCATGGGTGAGGGCCATCCTTTGGCTCATTATATATCTTGATAAGCCCTTTTTTGATGAGAGACCGCTCACATTTTAAGATTTTGGTGATCATGTCATTGAAAGAGTCCGTGTCTTTTACATCTAGGTGAAATTCTATTTCGTCATTTAAGTTGGAAATAAATATTTCCACTAGTTCTTGTTCAGGTAACTGAAGAGAATGTCTGCTAGACATTTGACGCCATCATTGCAGAAAGACTGAAAATAGCTCACTTGGTTTTTGTTTAGTGTTACATAGATCAACCATTGTGATATCACGTTGAATGTTGTGTGAGTAATGTGCCAGGAATTTCTAGATGAGTTCTTCAAATGTCCTAATGCCACCTGGTAATCGGGAAAACCATGATGTGGCTGTTCCTCCCAAGCTTTGGGGAAAAATTTGCATTAGGTATGTATCCTCATATGCCACTTCAAGGCAAGCTGAGTGGAATTCTCTGACATGATTGTGAGGATCTCCTTTTCCTCTATACTTTTTGAACTTAGGTGTTTCAAACCCTCATGGAAAAGGTGGCATATGAATATTCCTATCAAAGGGATAGGGACAAATATCATTAAGTGAAAACTGATTAGTATTCACACCACTATGAAGCTGTTGGGCGAGATTCTTGACTTGTTGCCGCAACATGTCTATTTCATTTGGAGGAGGAGGAGGTGGGGGATTACCTTGAGGAAGGTTATATCTGATGTGATCTCGACCTCTTTCATCCTCATTACGACTTTGTCATTTTGATGCTTGTCTTAGTTGTGCCACATCAAAATCAGAGGGTAGTTTGGCTCCCTCTTGAGCAAGTCTTAAAAAGTGAGCATCAGCATTGCTCCTGAGTATTTCATCAAAAAGTCTATTAAAGAGAGGGTTGTGTTGTGCCCTTTCTATTGCTGAAGGAGTAGGAGTACTTGGGTTGTCATCATTTACGTTTCCTCCAAGGGCTTCTTGAAATTCATTGATATTTTCCTCCTCTTCCTCTTCAATTTTGTGTTGTCTAGACTTGGACTTGGCATGAGCCATTTTGTTTACAAGGTTTTGTTGAAGCTTGATGAAAATAATGATAAGTTGGTGATGAAATGAAAGATTGATGTTTGGTGAAGTGTTTTGGATATGAATCTCTAGCACTAAAGGTAGATGGTACCAAAGTTCTTTCTTGAATTGCTTGTTGTGTTTGATTGACAAAGTTTGATATGATAAGGTTTAGAGAGGCCTGAGATGTGTTACAGACCCAACTACCTAGTAATGAGAGGATTCATTCATAGACTAGTTTTAACCTGTGTAGAAATTCCTCTTAGGATGAGTTTATCCTAGATGTAGAGACACCCTAAAAAGGGATGTATTGTGTTTGATTCAAGCAATATCGAAATAGAACTTAGGACAAAAAAAACCTTTTGATGTTTTGAGAGTTGAAATGGATTTGATGAGATATGAATATGATAATGGATGAGATGTTTAACTTCAATAGAAACTTTGTGTTAAAAAAGGAACAAACTCTTCCTCTTCTTGTTCAGGGGTTGGTGGTTCTTCCCTAGCTGAGTTATATGTGATAAAAACATCTAGAAAGAAGGCAGGGTTGATCTTGCCTCCCTTATTTTGATGATAACTCAAAGCTTGATATTGAGTAAAAGCTCTATGGTTTAATGACTCTTGATCAAACTTGTTTGATTTCCCTTGAAGGTATAGACACATGTGATACAAGATGGTTCTATGAGAGACAAAGATTTGTCTATTAAGATAGAAGAATTTCCTCCTTTTGATAAAAGCCTTTGAGCTCAATGGTCTTTTCTTCAAGTTGATGTGTTGATGAAGATTCTTATTTCTCAAGATGTGAAGAATAGTCATATAGTTTGATACTTTTCATTGTTGCTCTTTGTTTTTGATCTTTTGTGTTTTTGAAAATGTTGGTGTTGGATGAATACTTGTTCTGATTTGGATTTTTGATGTTTCTTTGACAAGAAAACAAAGAAAGCACACAAACACAAGAATGTTGCCTAAAAAGGCACAAGTATGGGTCTAGATCAACCCAATGTTTTGAACTTTTTATGACCCTTTCCTTCAAATGTATTGTAGGTGTTTATCCAAAGCTTGAAGTCGGCTCAATTTGCATTGGTCTTGAATAAAAAACGAAAAACAATTCAAACACTCTTTATCCCTAAGGTCAAATGGCCAGTTGCGATAATTTCAGCCCACATCTTGATATTTCTTCAACTTTGGTACTACATACCTTATGAATCTTGCCGTGGCAGGTAAGGATGTGATATACTAGGTCTTGCGCAAGCATAACAAATAGATGATCCCTATGATGGGGGAGTCACCACTTTTATCAGGCTACAAGTAAGCTTTCAAAAAGCTATATTTCTACTCAAGGAAATATGTATGGTGAGTATCTTGGGAGCAAAACCTTCTATGCTCTTGCACTAAATTTATCACAAATATCCTCAATCAATAGAATGGGTGGGCTACTACATAAAGGTGTTTAGTAATTTTTGATGTCTTTGGACATAAGTTCATTCTGCAATGACTCACTTAAGAGCCTTGTAACTTGTGGTGGGGCCCATTTGTTCTTTCGGCAAGTTACACTGTAGGAACAACTATACCCAAGGGTATAGCTTTCGCTCTCACCTGATTTCTATAGCGGCTCAAAGGATTTACTGCACGAGGTTGTTCCCAAGAGTGATGTGTCTCTTGGCAGACCTCTCTTAAAAATATAAACTTTGAGTGTTACTAACACTTTTCTCTTGCACCTAGGACCACGAAAGCCAAGGGAGAGGATAGTGTGTGTTAGAAGTAGGACCACTCTACAGATTTTGCACAAGCGTGCCAAACACAAAAGACACTTGTTCTTTTTAATCCATCATTGCAATGTGATCTATTTGCTACTTGGAGATGTTGCTCCAACAACCATGGTTATCTTTTTAGACAAGATAGAAAATGAAGTGTTCTTTTTATCCAAGATTGCAAAATGATTGTTCTTTTTAAACTCAAAAAATAACAAGTTGATCGTTCTTTTTAGCCCATATTGCAAGATGTGAATGTTCGTTTTAGCCAAGATTGCAAGATGTGAATGTTTGTTTTAGACCATGATAGCAAAGTTTGTTTGTTCATTTTAGTCCAAGATAGCAATGTGATTGTTCTTTTTAAACTCATTAAAAATAACAAGTTGATTGTTCTTTTTAGCCCATATTGCAAGATGTAAATGTTTGTTTTAGCCAAGATTGCAAAAATGATAGTTCGTTTTAATCCAAGATAGCAATGTGTGTGTTCATTTTTAGACCAAGATAGCAAAATGAAGACAATGTGAATGACTATCCTAGGATTGATCAATTTTTCCAATTTAGAACATGTTAAGGAAAAATTTGCAAATTTGACACTTTCAACACCTACAACAATATGTTAGAAAGATGCTCCTTATGTCCTACACAAGAAGTAAACCCAAAATTAAATTAATCATATTAACACAAATCACACTAACAAACAAATTAGATCTAAATTAATAAAACTAATTTAAATCTAATCGAAAACTAAATTAAAAGCTAATTTAAAATCTAAATTAGAAATGAATGAAAGACTAATTTAGAAAAATCTTAATTTAAAGACTACTTAAAAAAAAAATCTAATTTTTAATAAAAACTATTTTAAGAAACTTAAAAAAAATCTATTCTAAAAGACTAATTAAAAAAATAAAATTTAAACAACTAATTTAAAAGTCTATTCTAAAAAAGAAACCATTTAATAAAAAAAAACATTCTAAACAACTAACTAAAAAAGCTTATTCAAAAAAAGAAAGAAAGCTAATTTAAAAGAAAAATTCTATTCTTTCACGTCAGGTTCACCAAATGATGTCATGGAAATGGGGACAAGGCAACAACAAAGTTCAAAGTTAATAAGTTAGTTTCAACAATAAAACCAAAACAAAGAACTAAAAACCATTCCAAACATATCAAAAGAGATTTCAAAAAAGCATGAAAGAAGTTTAACAAAACAAAAGAAAGGAGAAGAGCCTCCCTAAGATGCTTCCATGATGCCTTTTGATGCTTCTCCCTTGTTTCTCCCCTCTGCAAGTCCCAAATGAGTGTAGCTCTCAGCTTTTAGCACTAGCCATGGATGCCATATGGAGATTCAAGATGGTTGGATGTGATAAACAAATGCTATGTGTGAGGCCTCACCTCGACTCAGTCTGACATTCAGTGGATTTTATATTTAGACTATTATGGATACTTTATTTTGATGCATTTTGAGACTCAGAACTTACATGATTTCAGGATTTGGATAACATTGCTATGATTTGATGATTTTACTTATATGCTTAATGAGATAGAACACTACATGATTGTTAGATAAGATGATATTGCAATGATAGATGCCATTATTTAATTTGCAGGACTTTACTATGATAATAGAACTATGATGTATGGTTAAGTTTATGTGAATTGGGATGAAATTGTTTATGAGAATTTTGCTTGATAAAAGATGTATTTAATCTGTGCAGATGAAAATTTTATGCAAGTGATGATGTGTATTGTTATACTTTTGAATTATATTATATATGGATATTTGGAAGTACTAATGCGTGAATTGAGATGCGCAGGAAATTTACCATGTGACCAAGGAAAATTACGGAGAACCAAACCTAGACTTATGTATGTTCGTAAGCCAGGGTTTGTCTATTTGGAGAGACAACACCCCGTTTGTGTTGTATTTTATTCGTAATAGTATATGCTGCATGAGTGTTAAGTGTTATTTAAATTTAATGTGTAAAAAAAACCACAAGAGACAATTCCATGTTTTGATTTGTAAAAGTGTTTTATTTGTGTCACTTGACACATGTGTGGATTTAAATTTAAATGTTTTATTGTGTTTCTTGGTGGGAAAGTATTTAACTCTAGTTTTTCTTAAATAATATAAAGTGTTGTCATAAATACTTTGGGAATGTAATATTTGGGGTGGTCAACATATGTTTGACCCGAAAATAAACTTCAGAGGGGTTTAAAATGGGTTAAATGAACACCTAGGGGTAGTTTAATAGGGTTTCCTAAAGCCCATAAGGTATACCTAGGGGTTAGGGGTAATTTTAGGCAAGTTTCTACTTTTTAATGATCTTTTTAACGCTTTAAAATTGGCTTTTTTGAGTTGTGCGAAAATTGAAAATTAAAAGTTTAATCTAGTTGAGATTTTTCCTTTTGGAATGAGAGTCTTTTTTGCATTCTGCTTTTCTTTTCTTTTTGGGTTTTTAGAAACTTGTGAGAACTCAGAGAATGAGCTTCTTAAGCAAGATTTTTGAGAATTGGAGGGTAATCACCCACTCTCCTTTTTTGGAGACAAGAGAAATTTTGAAAAGAAAATAATAGTTTGGAATAGAAAAATTGACTAAGGGTAGAAGGAAAAAGATTCGTGGATTGGGCAGCTCTTCCTCAAATTTCAAAACTACCATTGGGCAGATTAAGGTTGGTTTGATCATTCCTTAAAATGGTTATTTTCTTGCATGTGTTTGAGTGTATGAATGGTGAAAGAAATCTGTGTTTTTGTGTATGGCTTGTTTTAGAATTTCATTTGAAAATCCTTCATTATGCTTGTTGTGTTTTGGGAGTTTTCTCAAGACCTCTTACTCTTGGGAGAGAAGAGGATCTTGTGGGTGGTAGCAGTGACAACCCTCGAGTGAGAGACTCTCGTTTGAGAGAGATCACAAGGGATCTTTGTGTGACCCTTGCTGCATGGCCTGTTTGTGCAATGGGGGTCATAAGGAGGGATATAAGGCTAGAATACCTTTGGGGGGCATAAGGAATAAGGGGTTGAGATTCTTGATGTATTTATTGTGCCATGAGGTGGCTACTTGTTTTTTCCATACTTGCAGTTCTCCTCAGGGTATTGGTCCACTACCACCCTTTGAAAAGATCATCACCAAAGTGTGGTGCTGTGAAGCCAAGTAGGGAGTGTGTCTGAAAATCTGTATGTATTTTGCCTTCTATGTGTTTGCCAGTTTGTTACCCATCTAGGAATTGGTTCTCCGAGCTCGGGGGTGGCTACCAGTTAGCCTAGGCTGGGAGGTGAGCACTCCGTGGTCATATTGTGTTTTATTATGCAGGAAAAGTCAGAAGAAGAGAATAGGAACAGTGAAAAGATGCAGAAGATTATTGTTGTAGATACTTAAATCCATTTGTAGTTAATTGTTTAAATTTGTTAGTAGAAAAGTACCTCATTCGTTGAATGAGAGGCAAGTTGTAATTTTGAGATAGGGCATGTGATTTAATATTGTAGTTAAATAAAGAAACATCTTGTAATATTTGTAGAATATTGAAAGAGTTGTAAAAAGCCAGATATGTTTCTATTTCTATTTTGAAAAGTAAAGGGATTGCTTGATTTGCATGCAAAAGCTTCTTTTGTAATATAAAAAAAAAATATCAGTTTTATTTAAATCTGAGATCTTCTTTTTAGCTAAGAATCTATCTCCAATTTAATTGCAGAAAATCATGATTTGTATTGCTGTTAGCATGTAAATAAATTAGTTGTTTAATTAGTTGAGAAATCAATGAATCTATTTATTATAGAAAAATATATTGTATTTCCTAAATTGTATTTCTAATTAGTGTTGATAAAAAGCTTAACAATAGATTTTGCTTCATTCTTTTATCAGCAATTAAAATAAATAAATAAAAGAGCCTAAGTTTATATACCAATTATATATATATATATATATATACATTTATATGTGCACATGTAATTTGATTTAACATAATGTTTTCCCTTTGTTATTTTGTTTAAAAATTTGCATGTAAATCTTATTAAAAAATATATATATTTATATATATTCACTCTTAAAACTTTTATATTTATAAATTTATATAAATATATATATATATATATATATATATATTTATTTATATAAAATATATTTAAAAAAAAAAATATAAGGGAAAAATTTGGCTGCTCGCGGACCCCACTGTGTGTGCACACAGTGTGGGCCGCGGGGCTTGCACTATGCGAACACACAGTGTGGGCCGCTTCGGCTCCCACTGTGTGGACGCACAGTGTCGGCCGCGGCCGCCACTGTGTGGACACACACTGGTGCTGCACCGCCACTGTGCGTTCACACAGTGGCACCCTCGGCCCTTCGCCCTTCTTCAAAAACCTGCATAAAAAAAAAATGGCCCCCGCCATGGGGTTTCAGCCCTGTAAAAATAATTCAGTGGTAATAAAAAAAAAGGGGATTAAACCCTAGCCCGGGTAGGGCTAGGGTAAATGAAATAAAATAATATGATAGTTTAGAGTTATTAATATATATATCAAAAAAAATAAATCCCTAATTAGGGTTGGAAAAATATTGACTATTATATTGGAAAGTTATTATTTTTAAAGGATTAATATATATATATATATATACATATATATATATACATATATATATATATATACATATATATATATATATACATATATATATATATATACATATATATATATATATACATATATATATATATATACATATATATATATACATATATATATATACATATATATATATACATATATATATATACATAAATATATATACATATATATATATATATGTATATATATATATATATATTTACTAGTTGTATTTTGGAGTAAATATTTAATAGAGGTTAAAATATTTAAATACCTTCGTTTGAATACCAAATAGAAAGTAAAAGGAAAGTGAATTATATAAATCTAAGATTTTAAGCCTAGCCTTATAATTTTATATGTATTTAATGTGATTATGCCCTAGTTAATTTAATTAGAGCATTAAAATTTAAAAATGGATGTTTAGACTATATAGTCATATTGGAGATTGAATTAATTTTCCTCTCCTAATTTCTTTATCGTGATTGATTTAATAAAAATTAATGACTAGGTATCTCGTGGAGATAAAATTAGACCAGTTAGATTTCCGCAAATATAATTAAACAATAATCGATGCTTGGTTCGTTTCAGAATTAACTCGAATATAATTATGGCAAATTCATTAACGCTTGTCGTGTGAGCGAACTTGTTAATTAATTAGTATTTAAAAAAAAAAAATCGTTCCGTTTTTGCCCTAAATTTTGGGCATGACACTATGCAAGTGTAGATGGTGATGCTATGAAAAAGCTCTATGCTGATGAATACTAAGAGGGGGGGGTGAATTAGTGTGCCAAAAATATTTGCACTAAAACACTTACATAGTCTAGAGATAAACCGGTAAAGCAGTTTGACAATCAAATCGGTTATCACACATACAAACCAAAATGCGAATAAACCATTCACGCACAAAAGAAATACAACCATAACACAAGATATTTGACATGGAAACCCAACTAGGAAAAACCACGGTGAGATGGAACTCACAAGTCACTATCTGCAGAATAGAAACTAGACCGGTTAAGGTCTTACAATGTTCTTCACCAGAACAGATCTTGTTAAGAATCTCAATCTCTGTTAGGAGATAAGTCTGATTAAAGACTACCTTGTTAGAGGATTTTAGATTCACATGTGTGAACCACCTTGTTAGAGGATTTTACAAAGGCTTTGAGGCCTACCCGGTTAAGGGCTACAAACTTGTCAAAGATGTGAGTAATCAACAAGTGTTTGATCTATCTACTAGCACAAACTGCTTGGTTAGATCCAGTATGCTCACAACTAATGCATTCCAGCATTACTTCAGTCTTCTCTATCTCACTCTGAGTTACAACTTGATCTCCTCTCATAAGATCACTCTACTCTTTCACCTTAAACCCTAGCTCAACATAAACCCTATTCGCAGCTCTTTCAACAACTCCTAAAACCCTAGACATGATGTCCTTTTAAAGGAATCTGATTTCATGTTGGTCCAATAGGATTACATTACAATTTCCTAGGTTAAGTGAATCTAGACATACTCAGTAACACGACACAAGAATCACCATCAATGTGTCGGCACTATCAAACAATTGGTGGATTGGTAACTCATCACAAAATGCTGGTTGGTAACTCATCACAGAGTGTTACCGGTTCATACAAAATGCCGGTTGCCGGTTTGACAAAAATGCTGGTTGCTAGTTTGACAAAAATGAAGACTAGTAAGAATGTGTTGTGCCGCTTTGCTTCCTTGTACCGCTTATGATCTGCAAACTGCTTGGGGTCGACATGCCACTTTAGACCGGGAAAACACATTCTGCAAAATCACTACTAGTCTAAAGACTAGAGTACAACATATCGATTGGAACAAATACCGGTTGAGCATGAGCTCATACATATAAAGGGGATCTCAATACAAGTGTGTGTCCATCAATGACAATCACAACATAAACATCAAAATGCCAACAATCTCCCCCTTTGGCATTGATGGCAACACTTAGGAAAATAAAATTTTGACATCTAAGTGTTTTACAACAAAAACTTGCCACTAACAAAATTGCTCCCCCTAAGCATATACACTATCCCTTAATCAACAGAGTGTATAGCAATTTTGCATTTAGAGCATAATCATTAGAGCATATAGCATATATCACAGCATATATCAAAATTTCAAAAAAAAGATACTCCTCCCTCTGATATACTTCTCCCCCTGATATATCAAAATTTCAAAATTTAAGACCATCAAAATTTTAATTAAAACCATGTACTTCTCCCCCTTTGCCAACAATGACAAAGTACCACTGCAAAAACCTATTTCCATATATATAAAAGAGTTTATGACAATAATGAATAATACTTGTCAAAAACCGCTTTGTAGTCCTGCAAAAATTGTTTCATGGAGAGAGACCAGGACTCAAGTAGGGAGGTCGCCACTTCCTTCTCTGTCTGCATTTGTGATACCTGTTCCTCCATGGCCTCTATTGTGCTTAGTTCTTGGGTGACTGTCAGTGCTTCCAGGTTCAGATAGCATTTCTGAAGAATTTGCAGTCGTGGAAGTAATACCAGTTGAAGTTCCTACGAATCCCTAGATCTTGTGCTGATCTCTTGCTCTATCTTGGCTGACTAGATCTAGAACCGGTGAACGGTTTGCCCATATGCCACAAAGGAGTCGTAAGGAGTCTTGAATGTGCTTAAGTAGGATTGTAAGTCCATTTGAAGCTATTGCTTCTTAGCTAGCACATCATCACAAAATAGATGAGGTTGACAGATTTTGCTGAGTAGCAAGTTTCCCTCATCCAAAGCACTCCTTATGTCCTTTTGATCCTTTGACAGTTCAGTCCTAAGCTCATTTTGTTTCTTCACCAGAGCAACATTAAGAGCCTTTTGGTGCTCTTTCTTTACATTGGCCTCAATTGCTTCTTCTAGGCTTTGCACCTGATCATCCACTATAGTACACAGAAGTTTGAGTTGTGCTAGTGATGAATCAGTGTTAGGAAGATTAGTACCAGGGATTAAACCAGTGAGCGTGTCTACAACTCCCTGAATGATGTCTTGTTCCTTTTCCTATGGATGATCTAAAGGCACTCTTGAGAAACCTTGATGCTCTGCATAAGTTTTGACTCGCTTGCAGATTGGAGATCGATAGGACTAGAGAGATCAACCGGTGAGGGTTGACTTCCGGTTGCCTTCGGAGTCTCCACCTAAGAGCTTTTTGCCACTTTACATTCCTTGGCTTCTTCAACTTTCTTCTTTTCTACTTCTCTTCTCTTCTCTTCTTCCCTATCTTCTTCTACCTTTTTCTTCTCCTCTTCTCTCCTCTACTCTTCCTTTTCTTCTTCTTCCCTCTTCTTCTTCTCTTCCTCTTCCTTTTTCTTCTTTTCTTCCTCTTCCTTCTTCTTTTCTTCCTCTTCCTTCTTCCTCTTCTCCTCTTCTTTCTTCTTCTTATCTTCTTCTTCCTTCTTCCTCTTTTCTTCCTTATCCTTTTCTTCTTTCTTTTTTCTTTCTTCTTCTTGCTTCTTTTTCTCTTCATCTTTTCTTTTCTCCTCTTCCTCTTTCTTCTTCTTTTCCTCCTTTCTCTGTTTCTCATCTTCATCCTTCTTCTTTTTCTCTTCTTCTTTGTCTTTTGCCACTTGTTGTGTGTCC
The DNA here is from genome assembly GCF_030272615.1 of Cryptomeria japonica. NCBI lineage: Eukaryota > Viridiplantae > Streptophyta > Pinopsida > Cupressales > Cupressaceae > Cryptomeria > Cryptomeria japonica. The sequence continues at coordinate 313,918,328 of NC_081409.1, read as the reverse complement.
ATAGCTTGCTCACCACCCTGATCAGCCTATTGCCCCTGTTTAGTTCCCTGAGTGACATCTTCTATATCCAGGGCATCGACATCTATGGTGTTGATTGGTTCCTCCACCAGGTTTCCTTCCTCATCAAAAACTTCATCCGGTTTGGAAATAACCGGTTCCTTTTCCACTTGGAGGTTGGCCATTCGAGCTTTGTGTGAACTGATAGCATGGGCCATGTCTTGATGTGTATCCTTTTCTACATCATCAACTCTCCCTTCCAACAACCAGAGTCTTCTTCTCCTTGTGAAGAAGAGACCTTTATTTTGATCTAATACATCAAATAATTTTGAGTTTGAGAGTTCGGGGAAGTAATGTGCAAAAACTTTCTCCTTAATCTCTTGTTCCTTTTCAATGGCAATGTGCCATCTATTATCCAATTCTTTATACAATGAATCCAGTGTCTAAGATTTAGTCTCTGATGGTGACCGGTCATTTCTACATAAATAAAGAATAATCTCCTGCAGTACTTCATCTTTTTCCTCACTATTGAAATCATCATAATAATCAATTAAATCATGAAGTAACTTTCTCCTAATATTCTTTACTGTTCTTTGACAATGTGTCAAAGGTTTGTAAGAGGAGAAATCTATATTTACCAGTGCGGATGTTGCCGGTTCATTCTTCTTTACCTTCTTGGTCTGTCTAGCCTTCTTTGGCTATTCATCAGACTCAGTTTCTTCGGAGTCTAGTTCATTTGCCTTAGTCTTCCTCTTTCTTTCGAAGAATTTTTCCGGTGTTGCCTCTGATTTCTTCTTTGCCGGTGATCGCTTGGTCACTTTTGGAGTCTCAGTGGTAGCTAGTGTTGATGCCGCAGGCACTGCCTTAGCTTTCTTAGTTGCTGGTTCTTTTCCCTTCTTCACCGATGGTTCTTCAATCGGTGCGATCCTCTCCAAGTAGGTTCCGGTTCGCTTCGCCTTTGGATCAAGAGGTGAGACAATAAGGGTTGAAGCATACCCTTCCAGCATGTCATACATGACTTCATAGCCCATAGGCTCCACTTCCTCCATTCTAGGCTCAACAGCCTCCATTAGACATTTGTCCACCTGAATAGTGAAACAGATGTCGTCTTCATACTTCTTCACTATGTCACCTGAGATTCGCATCCTCTAAATCATTTTTCTTCTGAACTCAACAAAGTATTTGTTCAGGATCTCAGGGTAGCCAGTTCCAATAGCTTGCACACTTTCCTTTATCTACTTGGTCACCGGTTGGTCAGGGGACCACTGGACATCTCCTACACCCGGAAAGTAGCCTTGGAAATAGAAAAACAATCCTACCAGTAGTTGTCCAAATTTAAATCTCAGTGAATTATCCTTTTTGATTTCCTTGAGATTTGATAGGAGTTGCCTTTGCATACCAGTGCATAAGTCAAATGATTTATCCTCTATAATCATCCAGTAAGCGGCATTTACCATTGCAGCAGATGCATAATTAATCCTGCTAGCTGAGAATGTCCTGTAGCCTACCACCATGCAGGCGTATTTTACTAGTTCATCCTTGATAGAATTAACTATCATACCTCGTGAATCACTTGTCGAACCAGTGAGCTTAGTCATTTCCATTTTGCTTACCATTCTTAGAGCTGGTACTTCCCCTGTGTTGCAGAAACCGGTGGCTACATGAATTGCCTCAGGTGTGATATCATGCGTTCTCTCTAGGTACATCTTGTCACCATGAACTCTACTCAGGATGATTCTGATGTGATCCTCTGTGAAATCTTCCAGAAAAATACACCGCATTATGGAGTTTCTTCTTCTCTAAGATACTGAACTCCGGTTTGATCCTTTTATCCTTTCCGCAAAATAGACCTAATTGAGTGTGAATGGCCAAGGACCCTATGTCTTCTATCTTGCAATCAATATAGTCAGAAATTCCTTCTTTGACTATGACTCCAGCTGGGACTTGTGACAAAGCATTATACTTGGACTTCCTCTGAATGAAATTTTCTGACTCAATGGATGTGCTTGAACTAGTATGAGATGTGGAAGCCATTGAAGAGTATTTCAAGGATATGAAAAATACCTTTCAAATGCGAATTTAGGGCTTCCTGATTCTGCTTTGCTTCACTCTCCGTCGAATGCCAAATCACTGCTTTGAGTTCTCCACTGCCAATTGCAAACTATATTTGAATCTCCTTCAAATCTCTCCAATTCCTCAAAATCTAAGCTCAAATCGCTTTCTCTTTGCTCTGCACTTGAAAACTTTTCTTCGCTTGAAAAAGAGATAGTGAGAAATGATTTGAAAATTGCATTTATACATGTCTCTCACCTACCATCATTAATGCTCCTATATTAGGGCATAAACCCTAATTTTCCTCTTTACTATTTTTGGTCTTCTGCCAAGCGATAGGTGTAGCATACCGGTTAAGGTCTTTTACCAGTGTTAACCGGGGGTTCGAAAGCATTTTGCTGTTTTCTCCCCCTAAGCCTTTGAGGCTTAGTTTGCCGGTTTAGATATTTCCACGCTGGGTGCAGAAATCGGTTCCTCCTCCAATAATACTGGTTTCTTCTTCCATACTTTCTTCATGTCTTCTTGAACTATTTCAACATCTATTTCTCCTTCCTGAGTGACCGGTATATCATCAGATATACGTTTTCTAATTCTGTAGAATCTTGCAATGTGACCTAGTTTGTTGTAGTGATAGAAAACAAGTCCAGGTGTTCTCCAAAGTCCATTGTACATGTTTCCATTCTTCCTTCTACATGTTGCAGCAATGTGACCATGACCATGACAGATCATACAACTTTCTCTCCATCCAGTTGCCGCTTGATGACCACCACTTCTTGATTGATGATTGAGGACATTAAACCAGTTGTGGTTCCGGTTCATAAAAGATTCAGGACCAGTTCCTTTGGTCCTCTGAGGATATCTTCCGGTGTTATCCATTATAGACCTGCATTCAAATGCTTTATGCCCAAACTTGTTGCATGCATAATAATGACCATTGAACTTATTGGATCTAGGTATATTGTTGATAAAATAAGGAAAATTATTGTAGGCTTTGCTCTTACACACATTGGCAGTGTGTCCTTCTTTAAGATAGTTAAAGCAAACAGGTTTGAATTTTTGCTTACCTTTTCCTTTGAGTGTCGGTTGCTTCTTTGATGCTTTAGCATTTGTCCTTGAGGATTCTCCTTCCTCATGTTCAGAAAAACCAAGACCATTGGTATTCTTTGCCGGTCTAGATGATTCAAAATTTTTCTCTAGCCTGACTGTACTTTTGCCAAACTTAGCTAGTATTTCCTTTGATTCAAAGAGTTCTTTGGAAATAGCAGTGTTTGTCTCCATAAGACTTGCATTTTCTGAGATGGCTATGTTTAGTTCTCCTTGCATGTCTTCTTTCTCCATTCTTCTCTCATGAAGGCGAGCAGTTAGTGCACTAATCTCTTGTTTCAACTTGGAGATCTCATGATCTCTGTCTTTTACCAGATCTTTAGCTTTTCTCCGGTTCTCAAGCTCTTGACTAAACCGAATAGTCATTCCTTCCAAATCCTTTCTCAGATTAGAGTTTGAATCATTCAGCTTATTCACTTCAGCAATCATAGCTTCCATGTTAGCTTCATCTTCAGAACTACTTTTAGATAGTTCCATCAGCCTCTTTGCATGTTCTCTTCTTTTTGCTTGAGATGCCTTGTATTTGACCATAAGATCATCATAGGCTTGCTCAGACTTAGTGAGCCGTTGTAAGTTCCCTCAATGTGTATTCTCCCATATCTCTTTCCAAGTGGTTAAACTTATAGAAAGGTTGGCTCTGATACCAATTGATGAATACTAAGAGGGGGGGGTGAATTAGTGTGCCAATAATCTTTGCACTAAAACACTTACACAGTCTAGAGATAAACCGGTAAAGCAGTCCTGACAATCAAACCAGTTCACACATACAAACCAAAATGTGAATAAACCATTCACCCACAAAAACAATACAACCATAACACAAGATATTTGACGTGGAAACCCAACCGGGAAAAACCATGGTGAGATGGAACTCACAAGTCACTATCTGCAGAATAGAAACCAGACCGGTTAAGGTCAGACCGGTTAAGGTCTTACAATGTTCTTCACCAGAACAGATCCTGTTAAGAATCTCAATCTCTGTTAGGAGATAAGTCCGATTAAAGACTACCTTGTTAGAGGATTTTAGATTCACATGTGTGAACCACCTTGTTAGAGGATTTTACAAAGGCTTTGAGGCCTACCCGGTTAAGGGCTACAAACTTGTCAAAGATGTGAGTAATCAACAAGTGTTTGATCTATCTACTAGCACAAACTACTTGGTTAGATCCAGTATGCTCACAGCTAATGCATTCCAGCATTACTTCAGTCTTCTCTATCTCACTCTGAGTTACAACTTGATCTCCTCTCATAAGATCACTCTACTCTTTCACCTTAAACCCTAGCTCAACATAAACCCTATTCGCAGCTCTTTCAACAACTCCTAAAACCCTAGACATGATGTCCTTTTAAAGGAATCTGATTTCATGTCGGTCCAATAGGATTACATTACAATTTCCTAGGTTCAGTGAATCTAGACATACTCAGTAACACGACACAAGAATCACTGTCAATGTGTCGGCACCGTCAAACAATCAATGGATTGGTAACTCATCACAGAGTGTTACCGATTCATACAAAATGCCGGTTACCGATTTGACAAAAATGAAGACTGGTAAGAATGTGTTGTGCCACTTTGCTTCCTTGTACCGCTTGTGATCTATGAACCGCTTGGGGTCAACATGCCGCTTCAGACTGGGAAAACACATTCTGCAAAATCACTACTAGTCTAAAGACTAGAGTACAACATACCGGTTGGAACAAATACCGGTTGAGCATGAGCTCATACATATAAAGGGGATCTCAATACAAGTGTGTATCCATCAATGACAATCACAACATAAATATCAAAAATGCCAAGAAGAGCCTCCCTAAGATGCTCACATGGATTAAACATGAAAGAAGTTTAACAAAATAAAAAAAAGGAGAAGAGCCCCCCTAAGATGCTTCCATGATGCCTTTTGATGCTTCTCCCTTGTTTCTCCCCTCTGCAAGTCCCAAATGAGTGTAGCTCTCAGCTTTTAGCACTAGCCATGGATGCCATATGGAGATTCAAGATGGTTGGATGTGATAAACAAATGCTGGGTGAACTCACAATACTGGCTCCCACTTTTTGACCAACTTTGACACTTAGATGAATATTTTGAAAAAAACCTTCATTTTCTGACACCTATAACTTTTAAACCTTTAAGAATTTGAAGATGATATAAGTTAGTGATTTTTAACATCTTGTTTGTAGATTCTAAATATATTTTTTGCAAATTTATTTGAATAAAATTTTATTGATTTTTCCATCTCCCTCAAAAAGTAGTTGTTTATAGCAAACAACATTTTTTAAGAGTGATGTGTATCCTGAAACGCATAAATTTTTTCTATAAATGATAAAAAACTTAATTCTTTTGAATTTTTATTTGTAACATCAATACTCAGGGCATGCACTTGGTTTGATAGTGATATGTTGAATATTTTTTATTTTATTAAGTTTTGAAGTTCGACTAATTATAATTTGGATATAGGTGTATGTTTGAACACATAACTTGTTCAATATATATCAAAATTCAATTTTCTTTTTTTTGTTAGAAAGAAAACACCAATACCTAGTGCATAGATATTTTTCAGAATTTTTTTGAATTAGTTTACTATTTTTCTCAATGCATTGAACAAAGAAGTTCATGTTCGGTGAAAAACCTACATTCATAAGAAATAAAATAAAAATATATTAATGAAATTAAATATATTAAAATTTATACTATTTGGAAACCTTATAATAAGGACTAAATACTTTAAATTTTTTTTTTTAAATGAATTAATTTGACCCCCCAAAAGCTAATGTAAAATTGGTTTTTTATCAACGTTTGATAGATGCAAAGGAGACTCCATTGCAAGTATGATTTAGAAGTAGAGAGGTTCTATGCAATAAATTTTGATCTAAGAGCCTTTGATTTAACTCTCTTCAATTAATTACTTCAAATGGGACCTCTTAAAGCTTAAATCATTATATTTTAAAAAAAATGTATGATTTCAGCAAAAATCAGGATGTACCAAAAAGTGGGAACCAACTTTGTGAGTTCATCCTACTATGCAAGTGTAGATGGTGATGCTATGAAAAAGCTCTATGCTAATACCAATATAGAAACAATACTCTAATGTTTCCTTCTTTGCTTGAGGAGAAGGGTTCTATTTATAGAAGAAATAGGGAAATGAAGGGTTAAGATTGAGCAATCTTAACAAGGGTTAGGATTGAAAGATATTCAATCGATGTGAGACTTTCAACCCAATCCCATGTTGACAAGTGTCACCATGAGGAGGCTTGAGAGGAGAGATAAGGAAAATTAAATGCTTGAGGGGACATGATGGTTACCCTGGGGGGTTGGCTTAGGGTTAGGTTAATGGATATTCCTTTTATCGAAGGGATAAATGATTGTGCAAGGGTTAAATGGTTATCTTAGTCAAAGAAATAAATGATTTGAAGAGACCCATGAGTCAAAAGGATGGTTAAGTTAGAGGAAAGTCTCTAACCAAAGGTAAAAGGTGAGTTAACCATAAATGATTATGTAAGAGCCTTTAATGGTTTGGAAGACTTTAGATGTTAACCATTTGAAGACATAAAGCCTTTAATGGTTATTGAAGACTTCGGAGGTTTTTGAGAAGTGACTTCCTTTTATTTAGGATTGTGACAATGATTAGGATAGGATTACCCTAATTAGAAGAGTTAGAAGAATCTAGAAGGGATTTAGGCATGCAAGTGGATTTTGTAGGAGAATGCAAGTGGGAGGAATTTTGGGATTTTCAATTAAAATGAAATTATTTATTTCAATTAAATGGTGTAATTTGCGTTTGGATAGATATTTAAATAAATATTAATTTAATTAAATGTGAATGTGACTTTTGGATTTTATTTAAATAAATCTTAATTTATTTACATGAGAAAAAGGAAGATAAAGTATTAAATGCTTGAAGACTTTGAGGGAAACCATTAAAGGCTTGAGAAGACTCTAGAAGGAAGCCATTAAGTTTGTAGACTTTAAGAGAAACCATTAAAGGCTTAAGAAGACTGTAGAAGGAAGCCATTAAGTTTGAAGAATTTAAGGGAAACCATTAAAGGTTTCAAGTGGGTGAGGATAAATAGGATTTTAAATAAATAATCTATTTATTTAAAATAGTTGTGCAACTTGCATTTGTAGGAAAATGCAAGTGGGTGGAAGGTAAAGGTGATTTAAATAATTTATTTAAATGTGAGAGATGGGATTTTGGGGGATTTAAATAAATATTAATTTATTTAAATGTGAGATAAGATTTAATTAAACAAATATGATTTATTTATTAAATTAATGGTCTGAATTTGGTTAAGTGAATTAAATCAAATAAATTTAATAATTTATTTAATTAATAGGAGAAGAGGGTTAAGATGAATTAATTAAATATTAATTTAATTAATTATTGATTGATGGTTAAATAATCAAATAAATACTATATATTTATTTAATTAAGTGGACAGATTTATGTGACTACAATGCCTGCTGATTAACAATAGCTTGTAATATTCTCAAGACTATCAATAACACATTATTTCATCATCATGCTTCTATTCGTCATATTAATATCTCTAATCCTCATCTCAATGCTTCTATTCCTCATCTCAATGCTTCTAATCCTCATCTTAATACTTCTAATCCTCATCTCAATGCTTCTAATTCTCATCTTAATATGGTATCATCATGTTACCAGATCTCTTCTATCCAATCATGATCATCAACACCATTACTATGACAAGAATCAATACAATTATCGTCATCATACATGGTGATACATCAATGCTAAACTGATGGTGGACATCCAACCAAGGACATTATCAACAACATCTCTACACAATTGCATATCTGACAAAATAATTGTCAGCAACATTATCAATACCAATTGTCTCCACAACACATAGATCTAACATAAATCATCAATATTAGAATTAGTATGTCAATAGTGACACTATAGCATGCTGGATGTCAACATGAAGAGGGTCAAAATCAACCATGAATAATTTTATCAACACTCATTTGCATTCTTCATCCTTATGATCATTTGCACTTCACATAAATGCAAACTCATAGCACCAACATACCATACTGAGTGAATCACATATATGATAGAACAACCATCAACTATCTATATTGTACCACATCTTCAACATTTCACATCATCCACACAGAGTATGGATATCAATACCAAGAGTAGTAGACATTTAACACTTATCTGCACTTAACATTAATGACAACACAATCTACAACAATCATCTACACAATCTACAACATGAACATCAACCCTCTACACATTCATTTGAATTCACCATATCACTACTTGAGATATCAATCTCCAGGTCATCCATCCAATAATCATATAATAAAAACAACATCCAATTGTATGTTGGTATTTTGGTATGGTTTTGTCATTGATGTCAACACCTACTAAAACTCTAGCACTTTGGAGAATCAACAACATTCACCAGCAGGCTCATGCATAGTCATCGGTATCTGGTACATCAGCAAGATATAATGATCACTAACACTTGGAATGATATGGAAAACACTTGGTAATGTCAAAGACATTGTGTGGACACTTTGTTTTGGAGTTTTGTTTATTGATACATTAGCATTTGCATATTTGCTGTTACCGGCAAATAGGTCCAGGGTTACATCGACAGGTTTATCTTTTCCAGATTAGCACGACACGCTATGGAGATGATTAATTATTGTTGTAAATGCATTAAGCCGACATGTTCAATCGGTTATTGCATCAGATATAGTATTGTTTGTAAAATGTTTTTATTGTAATATCTTGTAGAGTCGACCTACTAAAATTGGTCTTAGGTTATGGTATAAATGTAAGATGTTATTTGTAAGATCAATAGAGGAATGCAAAAAAGGATTGTGTGAAGGTATATGCAAGAACAAGCAGAGCTATACATGCAGACATCATTTGAAGATTGAAGGAGGGTTTTTGTGAGGACAATCAGAACTACACTGGTATTGAATCCAGCATATGAAGATGCTATTCTGTGCAGTACATTCTTATTGGATTTAACCATCCAATTGTAGTCAGTGTGACTCCCATTTTGTGTTTGAGCAGTGAGCTCTAGGCGCTTGGCCTTTCTGCATGTGTAGACCCCATTTATGTACACTTACTATCTGCAGTAGTATCATATGATTGTGGGTAAGGTTTACCATCGTGGTTTTTGCCCTTACAGGGTTTCCATGTACAAATATTGGTGTTATGTGTTGTGGATGACTTTATCTTTATGTTTCATGCACTAATCCTTATCGGTATAACAATTAACTATTAAAACTGTCTATCAGCATGTTAAACTGGTTTACCGGTATTAATCATTGGTTGGTAAAGTTGTTTTTGGTTTGAATTTATTTGACAAATGATTCACCCCCCCCTCTCAGTTGTCTCTAGGACCTAACATTGTAATGGAATAGATCATCAATGACACCACACAAGCTAATCATCAATGACACCACACAAGCTAAGGTTTAACATCAATGACAAGATCTACCAATAATCTCCCCCTTTGTCATTGATGGAAACACTCATACATCATTGATCATCTATACTCTCAACATTTCTTCTCCCCCTTTGACATTCAGGACAAAGAGAAAAATTCTTCAATAGAGCCTACATTAACTCATCTGCACTCTCTTTCCTTCTATACTTTTCTCTCCTTTCATCACCATCGCTCCCCCTTTGACATAAAGGGCAAGGGGAAAATTTCTTCACTTGATTTTGTATTCTTTTCTCATCAACCATTTCTTTCTCTTGCACATGTTCTTATTGTAAACAACAATCAATGACTACCTGCTTCACCTAAGTGGAGAAACCAAACCACAATCTACTCCCCCTAAGGAGTGGACCCCATAAAAAATATATACCTTGAACTTCTCTACCATATTTAGCATGTACTCTATTTCTTACATATTCTGACATCTATAATACCACCTACATCATTCTCTCTCTATTTCAATCAAGAACCTACCTTATAAAAGTACACAATTACCTCTAACTTTGTTTTGTATCTCTATCATCACCTTATTGTGGATATACAACTCTCAACATAATCTAAATAGTTACCTTCTCAAGAAGAAGCCTCAAAACTTAGGGTGATGAAATATATGAAGTGAATAACTCCCCCTAACTCTATGCTTTCTTTTCAATTTTTGGAAGACTCTCTTGCACTGGGCAGAATCTTAGATCCTTTTACTATCTCATCTAACTTTTTCCACATCTCATTCATCTTCTTCTTTTCCTAATGTAGATCAATCTTCTTCTATGGGGTAGAAGGTCTCATAGTCTCCCCCTTGTAGAACCTTGCAATGTGTCCTAGTTTATTGCAGTTATGATAGGTATTACCATGCTTCTCTTTACATTAAAATTTCACTCAAAAACCCTATGACCAAACTTGTTGCATGTGTATAGTACCCATTGAAAGAATAGGAAATCACAACATTGTTATTACACATGTAATTATTCCTCATCCCACTTCTATATTTATCATCCTTGTGACCAAACTTATTACAAACATATAACTAACCATGAAATGATTGAAAATTCATAGAATTATACCTTGGAGGTCTAAATGAATTCATGCTAATCTTCCTTCTACATTCTATTGGCCTATTTTCATTGATGTCATAGATGTGATTTGGTTCACCATGTATGTATTTGATTCAGTTTGAAAGTTTTCTTTAGTACATGATGCTTTGTAATGTATATATGTAATTACTTCATGCAATGTCGAGGTCAGGGATTTCCTCTTACCAGAAGATGTTTTTGGGTCCGATCCTATCTAGATGCATTGAGAGAAGACTCTTCGAGGTGTCTTTGAATTTGATCCTATCCAGATATGGTAAAGGTGTATTCTACAAGGTTTTTCATGATTCAAGTTGGAAGCCGACACCGCATGAAGATATTTTGGTTATTGTAGTGTGTGGATAGTCTGGTCTCACCCCTTTTCAGTTGAGATGACATGTCAGAACAATTGGTGCAGATATATATTTCCATCAATGTTGCATGTTAGAGGCTTTGTTGTTGAAAAAGAACTATTCTATGTACAATGTATATATACAAAAAAGTCCACGGATGTAAATATTATTATGAGAATTAAGTAAAGTAAATGTATAAGATAATTTTGTGCACTTCAAAGGAATTATAACCTATGCATATGTCAGATGCAACTCTAATAGCTCAAATTTTGTATACTTCATTATCCCATAGTGAGCCTTTTTGTATTTGGGTAGTGATCCACCCCTTGTACTATGTAACCAGTTATATATTGCATCATTGTTGAGAGAACACTCTCTCTGTGGTTTTCCCATATTGGGTTTTCCATTTACAAATCCAATGTTATGTGTTTTGTGTTAATTTCATTTATTGCATTTAAATTATGTTATGTGATTGGTTAGTCAGAAGTTTTAATTAGTTCAAGGGAATATTGATTCACCCCTCCCCTCTTAGTATTTTGGATATTCAACAATTGGCATCAAAGCTAAGTCCTTTGGAAGATTTTAACCACTCGAAGGAGATCCAAAAAGTTTAACTTATGGATTTAAGCGAAGATCTTAGAAATGCTCTTGAGGATATTGAGGCAATATAAATTGAAAATAAAGATCTGAAAGAAAATTTCAAGCTAGCTAATGAGTGCATTGAGAAGCTAAGAGAGCAGATCCGAAAGTTTAAAATAAGGTATAAAGAATTCAGTGAGGAGCTTAAGAAAGTAAACAACACTATTGAAGATATGAAAGCAAAAAATGAAGACAATGAGAAGATCAATGAATACTTGAACAAAATGATGAAATGAAAAATAGAAGAGAGTGATAAGATAAAAAAATAAGTATCATCTCTAAAGGTAGATCTAGAAAAAGAAAAGAAACAAGAGAGTAAAATTGAATCCGGTAAATCTAACAAGGTGATAGAGACAAAGAAAGTTCCAAAAACCAAGAAGGAAGAAAAGAATAAATCTGGTAAGTTTTCACAACCTAAAGGAAATCACAAATATGATTCACCTTTGGTAAAAGTAGCAACTACCAAGGAAGAAAAAGGTAAGTCTCCAGTTGAGCAATAGGTAAGTAAGAAAAAAACCTCCTTTAGTGGTTCTTGTTATAAATGAAATAGAGTAGGACATAAGGCAGTAGAATGTAGAAGTAGCATGAATCAAACTTCTCACCCATTCTCTGGTAGATGTTACACATGCAATAAAAATGTTAAAAATATAATGTAGAAATCCAATTATGAATAGATATAATTACTTTAGAGGAAGATATTATACATGCAATGTTTTTAGACATAAAGCTAACCAATATAGGTCAAGACAAAATCCGACGAACATCAGGTGCTACTACTACAAAAAATCCAAACATATGGAGAGCAAGTGCAAAAGAAATGAGATTTAAAATCCAATCAAACAGATAAAGAAGATCAATGTGGAGGATGTAAAAGATGAGATGAAGAAGTTCTGGAGAAAGAAAGAGATAGTAGATGTGTCAACACCTATCTTTGGTGTAGGCACTTCATCCAAAAACTAAAGAGTCTGAGGCTTTGGCCCAGGGGGAGTAATCAGGAAGAAATCACATTCCTGTCCGCTACCAAAGAAGTACTAGGCTATAATACTGGCAGAGTAGAGTATGAAGAATTTTGGTCATTAAAGTCATAAATCATCACAAGATTCGATAGGTTATAATAAAACTAAAAAGAGTGGAAGACAACTCATGTACATTTAATGTGAAGTGTTACATGAAGGTATATAAGGACAACACTTCGATGAACTTCACTTCACCTCAAATTAAATAAGTGATTAAGAGGACTAAAGGAAGTCAAGGTGATCATAGTGCTTAGGATTTCTCCAGTGAAATTGATTAGGGTTAACAATTTGTTGAATTAGAGATCATGGATACTCCTACCATAGTTGATTTGGCATCCAAGCCTCAACCTGTATTCAATAAGACTCCATACAAGGCAATAGAGATTGATCCGGTTGGAGCCTTTTTGAACACACCCATTGGAGTTGTCCTAGCTAAGAATGTTTAGTCCTATATTCATGTCAAGATGGAAGAGTTCAGTCATCACAGGAAGATGCTAGAATTATGGACTAAGAAAATGATTAAGAGCATGGTCAGATAAGGCTTGAATTTGCTAACCTAGATGAGAAGAAATTAGATTCATGGAATTATTTTCCTAACTTTTGTTATGACGAAAAGTGGGTTAAGCTAGCTATGAGTAGATTTCATGATGAATTCCTTTGGGTAGATCAAACTCACCTTATCACTAAAAATAAATAAAAGACATTACCAGTCTGAGTGATTCTAGAGATATTCCTACTATAAAATCTACCAAGAATAAGATAGTTATGTATTTTACCGGTGCTACATTTTACAAGCGTTCTTTGGTGATTGACAATGTTTGGAATTCAATGGTTAAATATTTGTCAATGATGGTCGGAAATAAGATTTATTTCACAAATAGAGAAAACTCCATTTCAGCCATGACAATACATATGGCATATGAAATGGTCGAGCTGAACAAGGATTTCAACCTTTGTGAGATCTTGTGACAGTAATTCCTAGAGAGTTTTGCACAATGTAGGAAAAAGAAATATTCTTTCAAGTTCAGAACCCTAGCCCTGTGTATTCTATTTCTTACAAGAGTTACCCAATCAAGTTAGGGTTTTCTGGTCTCCAAAACCCCTGTAGCCCATCAGATTGCAGATAAGTTAAAAGGTTTCATCAATGATAAGGAAAGAGAAGAAGCGTTTGTAGCCTTCTTTACCATTTTCTAGATTAACATGTAGAGAAGAGATAGGATCTCGAAGGAGATAGTTGTCAAGTACAAGAACAACATTACATTTGTACTCACAATTGATAAATGCTATATGGAGGTGGTTGTGCCAAGGAAATTTTGGGTCCCTCCATTTGGATATGAAGCTACTTAGAAGATACTTGAAGGTGCAACTAAAGTCCTATTATAGAGTCCAGTCGATGAGTCTCAGGAATGTTTTGGGACAACAGATGAAAAGTCTTTGCAGGTCTGCATGGAACTCACTAAGAATGATTGTGAAAAGACTATGAAGAAAGTAATTCAATAATCCATGGATAAGGCTAAATTGACCAAGGAGGACATTACTAAAATTAGACATTCTAGAAGGCTTGCTAGTACATCCAGAGCATCTAAAGTTGCTTAGAAGGAGCTTCTCTTATCTAGTTCCCCAAAGAAGACAACAAAAGCTAAAATGAAGACCATAGTTTTTGAATTTGAAGAAGAGGAAGATGTAAAGCAATACCAGATACATATCTAGAAGTATAAAGGAAAGAAATTCAAGAAGCCACTTGATGCGAAGAGCCTGTGCAAATTCCTTGTAAAGGTAAAAGCCCAAGAGATGTAGGCAATCTTTATTCTGAGGTAAATGTTGAGGATCAAAATAGTATTATTAGTTTTTTTTGCTATATTGTGCCAAATTTGAAGCTACAACTGATCAACTTAAAAATGATATTCCAAAAGAACTATATGATGAAGTGATTAGGACCAAACATATAGCTAGAGAAGAGGAATAGTCTATTAAGGATCAAGTCTTTGAACTAGTTGGTTTCACACTTTCCCAAGATAATAAGGCTATTCTTATTGAAGCCTGCAAAATTAAATTAAGAACCAAGAAGAGTCTAGGTAGTCTCATGTTAGGAGACACTAATGCCAAAGAAAAACTTAAAAGTGAAATCATGGAGAATATAATGACAGTTGCTAATAATCTTGGTTTGTTCCCTTCTGTTGATTCTGGTACTTCTACCAGTATATCTGAAATTGTGTTTGATAATCCTATTGATGCACCTATTGACATTCCTAATAATAATCCAAATGTTGATACATCTGTTATAGACATCCTTAGAATTTTTGATGTTCCTCCAATAAATTTGAATTTGGTAAAGGTAAAGAAATTGAAGATTCCGTTGATAAAGGTGAAGTTGAACAGGTTTCTACCGAGCCTAAAAAGGATGAACCTAAGCCCAAGGCTTTATCAGTTGATAAGGCAAATATTCTGGTAAATAAATTGATGTGGAGCCCTCCTTGTAATGTGCCAAACACCTCAAAATGTATGACACTAACCCCTCAAAACAATAATAGGATCCTATCAAGACAAGGCTCTACAACATTAGTTCAATCATCTCACCATCTTCAAGACTCATACCTACTCAACTTGGGTAAATGGCTCTAACATACACTTTGAGACCTCCAAGCGTTATGTACCATTGGTACACTTGTTTTGGGTCAAACATAACTCACTTGGACTAGATCCAATACTGGTTTTGAGGATTCAACCCTATTCCCCATTGTACCTTCACAATTAGGCCTATTTGCTTGTAGCCCTTTTTAGCGGGTAAAGGGACCTTAAGTTAAAACTTTACCAAATAACCTAGAAAAAAAATTATGGATTAAAATAACCTTTTGGAAGTTACACAATTCCCCAAAAGGAAGGGACAGGGTTTGACAAACAAAGGTCTAAACCAGTAGGATGTTGACTATCCTAAAGGGCTAATTAGGCCTCCATTTGTGAAACACCTATATCCATATAAGAAAATTGGGAAATTACAACCCCATGGGTATGTGGGGAACCATAAACCATAATGTATTCTAGGGTTACACACCTAGAACCATTTCCATTTGCATACAAGGGTAACTTTGTTGTTCAAGGTCTAGGTAGCCACCTAGAGATGTCCACCTAGGGTCGGTTCAAACACACCTCTCCCTTGCTCCTCCTGCAAAACACTTTTGGAATCCTAGAATAAACTGACCATACTTTCCTTTCACCAAATCCCATGGGTCTTAGATTGATAAATTGCAAGCTATGGCCATGGAGGAGGAAAAACCCAAGGTAAACCCTGGTTTTCTGGGCACCTACAATAAAATTTGAATATTAGGAGCGAAGCACACAAATAGAAATTCAAACCAAAGACAAAAAAAAAAAATCTCCTCTCCAATAAATTCACATCATTGGGGATTGTTCCCAATCCATACAGTACCATACCCCGTACCAAAACTCCAGAATTGCAGGAAAAACTCAAAATTTTTATTAGTTTGCTATCAGCAAAACTCTCCTCCGTACAATCTCTCCTTGGGAATTAGATCAAAAAGGTGTATAAACAAATCCACAACTTCTCTCAACTAAAAACAAGAGGTTATAGCCATTAGAGGAGTTCAAACAACCAAAAATGCAAAAAAGTGCATAAAAGTTGCTCATGACAACTTTTGTTAACTTTTGCAAAAGTTGTCAAAATGTCATCTTTTGCCTCCTAATGCCTTGGGTCAAGTCTAACCCCTCCTAAAACATCCTAGAAGCACTAAAACCACTAGGATAACTATGTCCTACACACATTTGATCCCCTATTGTCCAAAATTCCTAATTGGCTTATAGAAATGCCAAAATAAGAGTTTGGCTTACAAGATGGGGTTCTTTATTAAAAACACACAATGCATGATTGAAACACATACAAAACATCCTAAAGACATATCTGACACCTTATCCTTCCTCCTCTAAGTCTGACTTATCATCTTGAAGGGGTGCTCCTATACCATACTCCCCAGAAGAAGAAATCTCAAGTCCACTTGAGATGAGAGTCTACAAGTCTACACCATGGTCCTTGATCTACTATTCTATCATCTAGACTGCTTCAGAATCAGGTCATCCTTTCCAAGCCACCAAATACTCCATGTAGACTTTTCTCCTTGTTCACTTTGCAACCTTAGTATCTATAATCTTATGCAACTTTGGTGGTTCATGTTTGGGAATGTCATCATCTGCAATAACCCGAATTGTGTCTTCTCTTGCATCAACCGTACATTTAGAAAGAGTTAAGTCACAAACACTAAAGATAGGTGACAAACCAAGATCAGGTGGGAGTTGAAGTTCATAGGCATTTGGGCCACATTTCATCAAGATTTGGCAGGGTCCAATCTTTCTTTGCATAAGCTTTGTATATCTTCCTTTGGGAAATATTTCATTCTTCAAGTGAACCCACACCAAGTCTCCCACATCAAAACTAAACATCCCTCTTCTTTTTGTCAGCATGAGCTTTATATATTTCTGTAGCTTGTTGAAGATGAGTTTTAACTTGGTCATGGATCTCCTTTATGGCGGTAGCAAAGGTTTCCCCATTTGCACTAATGGCTTGGTGAATATGTCTGCTAACTGCTCCTTATTGGACACATGCTCCAGTGCAATATCTGTGTTCTGAACCTTTTCCCTTAAGAAATGATACTTAAGCTCAAAGTACTTGGTTCTAGAATGCAAAACTAGATTCTTTGAAATATCGATAGCACTTGTGTTATCACAAAATATACTTGCCGGTTCAGGTACAAGGATTTTGAAGCCTTTCAGTACATGCTTCATCCAAATTGTCTGAGTGCAGTTCATGAAAGATGCAACATACTCTACTTCCACTGTAGACTGAGAGATACAACTCTACTTTTTACTCATCCATGAGACCAGTCTACCACCAAGGAAGAATGCACCACCAGTTGTGCTCTTCCAATCATCTACATTACCAGCCCAATCAACATCTGTGAACACTTTCAAGTTGAAGTCTTTGCTATATGGATACCACAATCCATAGTCAACAGTTCCCTTTAGATACCTAAGAATCCACTTGACTGCAACCAAGTGAGATTCTCTTGGACTTTGCTAAAACCTTGCAGTAATGCCAACTACATGTGCAATATCTAGTCTACTATGTATTACATAATGCAACCTACCATTCATTGATCGGTATTCCTTCTCATCAACCAATGCAGAGTCATCCTCTTTGGATAGTTTACAATCGGTCACCATCGGTGTACCAACCAGTTTGCTATCTTCCATGCCAAAGGTCTTCAACACCTCTTTAACATATTTGGACTGAGTGATAAAGATTCCATCCTTCATCTGTTGAATCTATAGTCCAATGAAGAACTTAATCTCCCCTATGAGTGACATCTCAAACTCTTCATTCATCTCATTAGCAAACTCATGACTCATCTTGTCATCACCACCAAAGATAATGTCATCAACAAATACCTCATAGATCAAGATCTGATCTCTTTCAGACTTCAAGTAGATATTGCTATCTTTACTTGTTCTCTCAAATCCAATCTTCACAAGATGGGAATGTAGGTGCTCATACCATGCCCTAGCTGTTTGCTTTAGACCATATAAGGCTTTATGTAGCCTACATACCATGTCACTATCTTCAGATAGGGCAAACCCATCTGGTTGCTCAATATACACCTCCTCTTCAAGTACACCATTTAGGAATGTAGATTTTACATCCATTTGATATACTCTGAAGCTTTTAAAAGCTGCATATGCAAGAAGCATACGAAATCCTTCCAATCTGGCTACAGGAGCAAAGGTTTCTCCATAGTCTTCTACTTCTTCTTGAGCATATCCTTTGCACACCAATCTGGCTTTATTCCTAATCACTATGCCATCCTCATTCATCTTGTTTCTGAACACCCATTTGGTGCCAATAACATTTTTATGCTCTGGCCTGGGTACCAAGGACCATGTACCATTTTTCTCTATCTGGTCAAGTTCCTCTTCCATTGCCTTGATCCAGTCTTCATCTTTATGAGCCTCTTTGAATGATTTAGGCTCAAATTCAGAGATCATACATGAGTTTTCTCTAATCTTTCTTCTTGTAAGGATTCCAACATCCTTATCTCCTATGATCTTCTTAGGATCATGATTCAACTTGATATACCGAGGAATGGTCTTGACTAGTTCTTCTTGCTTTTCCTCTTCATCCTCATCTTCATCAATATCAGCATTCACAGGTTTAGGAACACTGTTACTGGTAGTTGGTTGACTGACAACCGGTTCATTTACAGCTTGCTCACTGCTAGTTTCCTCAGTTTTCTTAGAGGATTCATCAACTCTTATATTGATACTTTCTATAATTCTCCGAGTCCTATTGTTGCAACACATGAGAGCTTTACTATTGGTGGAATATCCTAGGAATATTCCCTCATCGCATTTAGCTTCAAATTTTCCCTAATGTTCACTCCTCTTGATGTAACATTTGCTACCAAATACCCTAAAGTAGCTAACCACAGGTGTCTTACCGGTCCAATACTCATAAGGAGTTTCGTCCTCACCTTTCTTGATGAGTACCCGGTTCATTGTATAGACTGCAGTGCTCACCACTTCTCTCCAAAAGGTGTGAGCTACCTTTCCTTGAATCAACATGGTTCTAGCTGTTTCAACCACAGTCCGGTTATTCCTCTCAGCTAGGCCATTCTGCTATGGAGTCCGAGGGGCAGACAGTTGCCTCTTGATGCCAAATTCTTCACAATACTTGTTGAATTCACCGGAAGTGAATTCCCCTCCTTGATCAGTTCTGAGACACTTGATCCTTTTACTGCTTTCCTTCTCCACTAATGCTCTGAAAGCTTTGAACTTCACAAAGGCTTCAAACTTATCTTTCAAGAATGTGACCCACATCATTCTTGAGTAGTCATCAGTGAGAATCATGAAGTACTTATCACCCTACACACTTCTAGTTTTTATAGGACCACACAAATCAGTATGCATAAGATCAAGCAAGTTGTCAGCAGTGAAAGATTTACCTTTTAAGGTTGAGGAAGACATTTTCCCCAATTGACATTCTCTACACAAGGTATTATTCGGTTTGCTTAGCACCGACAACCCTCTAACTGCCTTGATCTTACTAACCTTCACAATGTTATCAAAGTTTACATGGCAGAGTCTCCTATGCCATATCCAGCTATCATCAAACTTAGCCATAAGACATGTACTTATATTTACATTTAGATGAAATAGGTTACCTTTGGTCTGCATGCTGGTGGCCACCAATTCACCATCTTTTCCTTTGATTCTGCAAACTCCATTCTTGAATTCCAGAGTGAGGTCACTATCATTCAAATGGGCAACACTTAGAAGGTTGTGTCTGAGACCATCGACCCAGTACACATTATCAGCACTACTCTTTCCATTCAGAGAGATGGACCCTTTGCCTTTGACCATGCATGGTGCGTCATTGCCAAAGCGAACCACACCTCCATCATACTCCTCCAAGGATAGAAACTTGCTCTCGTCACCAGTCATATGGTGAGAACAACCAATGTCAATGATCCACTCATTGGAATTATCAAACTGGGAGACAAGAGCCTTCTTGTCTGACACATCTTCTTTGACAGAAACAAACACAATATCTTCATTTTCTTCATCCTCTGATTCTTCATCTGTCACCTTCATCAACTGCCACAAAACAGTTTCTCTGGTTTCTTCCTTTGAATTTCCCGAACCTTTCTGGTTTGTCCTTGTTATCGCCACTAGGACAGTTTATAGCAATATCTCCTATCTGGTTACAAGTAAGGAATTTCAAAGGTAGCTTACCTTTGTATTTATCGGTTCATTTAGGAAGCTTCCTGGCAAGGAGAGCTTCAAATGCCATCAAAATATCCTCAACATCCATTTCTCTACTCTGTCTAGGTTCCCCACTAGTGCTAGCTTCTTTTCCTTTTCTGGATGGTATAGTAGAGGCTTTAAAAGATGATTTAGTCTTTTGAACACTACCATCAAAACTATTTAGCTCATAGGCTATCAACTTGGCTATGATGGAGTCCAAGGATACCTTAGTCTTGTCTATTGATCTCAGCTCCTGAATAGCAGCAACCCTTATTGCATAGACTGACAATAGGGATCTCAGGACTTTGCTTACCATAGTGGAATCTTCTATTTTAGCACTTGCACTCTTGATTTCTCCAACAACTATTTTGATTCTTATTCCATACTGCTGAATGGTTTCACCTTCAACCATCCACATATCTTCAAACTTCCCTTTTAGGATTTCTTCCTTAGCCTGTTTTACATGTTCATCACCACCATAGATATTTTTAAGAGCATCCCATACCTCTTTGGGATTTACCTTGTCCTGAACATCAATAAACTCAATGTCAGATAGACTGCTAATAAGGGCTTCCATGACTTGCCCATTTTCTTGTATCTCTCTCTTTTGGTCATCGGTGAGAGTACCGGTAGGGACAACATAGAAATTCTCAACATAACTCTAGTGTTGAGCAACCATGCTTCTGATGAATATCTTTATCCTATCTTTCCATATACCAAAATTTTCCCTTTCAAACTTTGGACCTTCCCTCTTCATCATTTGATTAGGATCTTTACCTCAAGTGGTTAAACTTACAATATAGAGGACCTAGAGGGCTCTGATACCAATTGATAACTCAATGATGAATGAATATTACCAAACTAGTACTGAGAGGGGGGGGGGGGGTGAATCAGTACAGACAAAATATAAACCTAAACTGGTTTAGCAACAATCACTCCAAATGACTGGCCAATAGTGACACCAGTTTGAAATAGAGTGCAATCGGTAAAACTCAGAACAACTAAAACAATCATAAACCGGTTACTCACTGAGCTTTCCACTCAACTCAGAACTACACTACCATTTCACCCTTATGTATGAATAGGTAATCTATCATCATATCTTCACAACAACTAGTTCAACATGTTTTATTGACAGGCATAAAACACAAAACCATCATATGATTAACAAGTAATAACAAAGCATCACAAGATAAAAGCATCACACATGACACACATATTTTTCACGTGGAAATCCAACTGGGAAAAACCACGGTGGGGATGAATACCCACAAGCTTGTTTTTGAACTCTTTGGAAGTCCGCTCTATTAGAAGCCTTGTCCAGTTAAAGATATTACAAAAGGTTCTGCTAGGAACCAATCCTGTTAGAGATCACCCGGTTAAGGGATGTCTACAATACTCGGTTAAGGGTTAAACCCTGTTAAGGGTACCTTGTTAGAGGATTTCAAGAACTCGATAGCTAAGGATTTCTAGAGCTCTCTAGCTTTCCAGATCTCAATAACTTTGAGTTACCTTGTTAAGGGATTTACAGCAAGCCGGTTAAGGCTACCCTGTTAGGGGATTTTCCAACTATTGAGGTGGTTAGAGATCAACAGGTATTTCAATGATCTAGTAACAACACTCAATGGAAATGCATATTTGCTTAAGCTCCTCTTGACCTTCTGTACTTACACTCTGTAGGTATCACTTCTCTCCTCTGGTCTGACAAGGATCTCGTATCCCTTCTCTTGGATACAAACACACAGCTTTTGCCAACAACCTCTCAAAGAATCACAACATCGACCTTATAGGACAACAGACAGGTCAGTAGCATAAACCCTAAACCCTAGACCTGTTAGGTTAAGGAATTCAAACAGTTCAATCCTGATCGTTGATCATACTATATTAAATGCAATAGATCTTGAATAAATCTCAAGACATTCTCCATCATTCATTATCCACTGATTTCATGGCGGCTGATAATCCATCACACGTTTTCACCATTTACAAACTTCGCTCATTCCCAAGGTAGATAGGGATAGTGTTCTTCATGCAAGATCCTTCACGCGCACAAGGCTGACGTGGCAACATGATCTGTTCTTTGATATACTGCTTACTTATTACACTAATATCACCGGTTGAGCCATACAGGCTTGAAGCACTTCAACTAGAAACCCTGAAGTTGAGACTACCAACCAGTAGTCATACAATTCTTCCATGTGCCAGTTCCCATAACCGTATACCGGTTCATCTTGAACAAGCACACCACTTCACTTTGGCACAAATGACGGTTCATAGTGTTATACTGATTCTCACATATGTCGGTTCCCATAACCATATGCCAGTTCATCTCTCTTCAACATATTGACATCAATGACAACATACAATGTCATTATGTCCACATACTGGTTCACATAATGCCAACACCAGCTGCTCTGCAACTTTTCTGTTCAATGTTTCAAAGGAGTTATCTGCCTCTTCTGTCCAACTAAACCTAGAATTTTGTCCTCCCTTTATGGTATCAAGCATAGAAGCACAAATATGGCTAAAGCCTCTTATAAACTTCCTATAGATGGTAGCTAAGCCATGAAAACTTCCAACATCATTCATTGTTCTAGGTGTAGGCGAAGACAATATGGCACTCACCTTTTCTTGATCCATTTTCAACTCACCATATTAGATTACAAATCCCAAGTAAATGATCTCTTCCTGCATAAAGAAACACTTTTTGAAGTTGATCATTAATTGTTCTTTATACAATCTTCTTAGGACCAAGTCTACATGTTTTAGATGCTCTCCTTTGGTTTGACTAAAAACTAGAATGTCATCTAGGTAGACTATAACAAATTTCCCTATGAAATCCCTCAAGACTTCATTCATTAACCTCATAAAGGTACTAGGTGCATTGGATAAGCCAAAGGGAATGACCTTCCACTCGTACAACCCCTCATTTGTTTTAAATACAGTCTTCCACTCATTCCTGACCTAATCCTAATATGATGATAGCCACTCTTTAAGTCAGCCTTTGTAAAATATCTAGCACCCCCCCAAACAATCTAATAAATCTTCAATCCTAGGCATTGGAAACCTATGCCTGATAGTAATCTTGTTGATAGCTCTTGAGTTGGTGCAAAGCCTCCAAGTGCCTTCCTTTTTGGGTGCCAAGACTGCAGGGACTGCACATGGGCTCAAACTTTTTCCAATCAATCCAGATTCCAACAATCCTCCCACCTGTTTTTCCATCTCAACATTCTGATCCAATGTGAGCTTGTATGATGCTTTACTAGGAAAGGTGGATCTAGGTATAAGGTCTATACAATGGTTTATATCCCTCATGGGAGGTAGTGACCTTGGCAGGCTATCAGAGATGACACCCTTGTATTTGTTTAGTAGCTACTGCATTGTAGGGTCAATCAACCTCAATCTATCATCTTTCTTGTCTTCAAACCTCACTGGGATCAACACAAAGACTCCTAGACCACACACATTCAGAATCTCAACCAATTCTTTGGATGACAGTGGTTATCTCCCTTAGGGGGAAATTCAGTTTTAATCTTATTTATGCATAGTTTCTAACATTTTTTGGCCCTTTCTCATATTGTCAAAGGGGGAGTAGTGTTAAGAATAGTTCAATATTAGAAAACTTTTAGACAGTTGATCAGACAGTTGTTATTTTAGTTATTTTTAAAGAAAACTTATAATGCATTATGTTTTGTTTTCATCAATGATAAAGGGGGAGATCGCTGGCCTATTGTCATTGATGTCATAGAAGTGATTCAGTCTGATATGTATGTATTTGATTTAATCTAAATTTTTTTCTTTAGTAGATGATGCTTTGCAATGTATATATGCATTTACTTTATGCAACGTTGAGTTCTGACATTTCTTGTTACCAGAAGATGCTTTTGGGTTTGGTCTTATCCAAATGCATTAAGAATAGACTCTTCGAGGTGTCTTTGACTCCAACCCTATCTGGATATGGTAAAGGTGTATTCTACAAGGTATTTCATGATTCAAGTTGGAACCTGACACTACATGAAGATATTTTGGTTGCTGTAGTGTGTGGATAGTTCGGTCTCACCCCTTTTCAGTTGAGCCGACATATCAAAATAATTGATGCAGATATATATTTCTATCAATGTTGCATGTTAGAGGTGTTGTTTTTTGAAAATAACTATTCTATGTACAATGTGCATATGAAAAAAATCCCATGGATGTAAATTTTTTTGTGCGGATTAAGTACAGTGAATGTATAAAATAGTTTTGTACACTTCAAAGGAACTGTAACCTATGCATATGTCAGATGCAACTCTAATAGTTGAAATTTTATATACTCCATTATTTGGCAGTGAACATTTTTGTATTCAAGCAGTGAGCCCAAAATGGAAGTGATCCACCTCTTGTACTATGTAACCAGCTGCATATTACATCATTCCCAAGAGAACACTCTCTTTGTAGTTTTTCCTATATTGGGTTTCCCACGTACAAATCCGGTGTTATGTGTTTTGTGTCAATTTCATTTACTGCATTTAAATTATGTTATGTGATTAGTTAGTTAGAAGTTTTAATAAGTTCAAGGGAATACTAATTCACCCCTCCCCTCAGTATTCCCGATATTCAACACATTCAACTACCTTTTTCCCAAACTTATTACAAGAATAACAATTGCTATTGAAAGATTAAAAGTACCTAGTTGGAGCAATTTGATTAGAAGTAGGTCTTATGAAGTTCTTCTTTTGGTTCTGGAATTGTCTAAACTTATTCTCCTCTGAATTTGTCTTCTCTTCCTTCTTCTCACTATTGCCTTCATCTATTTTTTTTAGATATTTATCCCTTTTAAAAAATAAGATTACATTTATTCTCATTAGGAATATCAGTACCCTTGTCCATCTGATTTTTGACATCTTCTAATTATTTCTTTAGAGTAATAATATCTTCCTCAAGCTTAGTGCATTTAGCAATTTTTTCATGAAGCTTAGAGTCAAAACAATAAACAATCATATTGTCTTCTTTAATTTGAATCATAGGTTGACAATTTCATCCCTTTTGAGTTTGTTTTCACAATATTTTCTTTCTTCAATCTTAGCTTTAAGGCTAACAACTTCATCTTCTGCCTTCTTGAATTGAGCTTTAAGTTTGACAATAGTCCTTTTTGCCTTTTTATGTTTTATCATGTATTCTTCACATTTAAACCTTGCAACATCTGAATAATTAACAGCAGACCAAAGTTCTTTAAAATTTACTTCACAATCATCTTGATTGATATCCATTATATTGTCAACATCCCAATCATCAACTTTGTAATTATCCTTCTGAGAATTCACCATTTTATTTCTCATGTGTTCTAGTGTAGAGTCTTCCTTAGATATTATATTCAAATAAATGAAAGGATTGACCTCCTTTAGGTGATAAAAATTTCATTTAATCCTTGTTCCTTCTACTACCAATCTTCTAGAGCCTATTTTTTGATTTCATAACCCTTATCATGAAATGTAAGATGGTATCCTTTACTACATATTATTGACACTAAGCAGATTATGTTTCAATCCTTTGATATATGAAACATCCTACTTTCCATCAATAATAATGGCACCTTTTCCTTAAAGCTAAGAAGCCTCTTCACCACCAAACTTAACTGATCAATCATTCCATTTCTTAAGGCTGATGTACTTTCTCCTGTCATTAGCCATGTGATTGGAACAAGAATTGTCAATCACCCAAGCATTTGGTTCCTCTTTTGCATGGAAGACAATACATACAATAATTGGCTTTTAATTATTCTATATAGTCCTGGACCTCTTTCTAATACTATTATCAATGTTATTATTGTTCATGGTCATAAATAGTAATTCATCATTTGGAGGATCATGATCAGGATCCTAACCATCTGAGGAATATATGCCCTTTTTGAGTACATGCTTATTTTCTCTCTCTTATTTCTATATTCTTTAAAACATTTAGAACAAAAATGACCAACTCTTCCATAATTAAAATATTTGAAGGTAAATTACCTTTTTATTTATCAATGCCTTTCTTCAACCTTCTCACAAATTTTTCTTCCACTTTATCAAAGTCATTATATTGATCAATATCTTCAACTTCCACTTATTGGCTCTTAATGTAACTTCCTTCTTAGGGGCATCTAATTCAAACTCTCTCATTTCAAAAGCAGTGGGGGCACCATACAGTTGATCCATTGTATTTTTTTCTAATTCCTCACTTTCCTAAATAGTAGAAAATTAAGAACTATAAGATTTGGGAAGAGATCTAAGCACCTTTTTCACTTCATGTTCATCCAATTTGCCATCAATACCTCAGATTCTATTTATCACTTTAGTTACCTAGAGTATATAGATAGCAATGTTTTCATCTTCTAACATTCTTAGGTTCTCAAATTTTCATTTGAGGTTTTGTATCTTAATCTTCCTTACTTTGTTATCTCCTTCATAGATGCTGCTAAGCTTCTCCGAAACATCTTTAGGAGGATTGTAGTGCATTACCTTCACAATTTTTAAATATACTAATCCACTTATGAATGCATTTATTTCTTTCCATTGTTCTCATACAATCTAATCTCATCTATAGTAGTTGGAGGAGTATAAGAAAGTGTATAACCATCTTTAACCAAGTTCCAAAATTGAAACCCCAAAGAGTTTAGATATTCTAATTCCATACTTATTTTCCAAAAGGTGTAATTTGTACCATCAAATTTAAGTACTTGTAGGATCCATCTTGTGCCATCCTGGACCTTCCTCAAGTAGCTAAGATTCTTCAGAGGATCTTGGATTTGGTACCAATTGTTGAACACACCTTAATATAGAGAGGGAGAGGGGGTGAATCAGTCTTGGTCAAAGCTTAAAACTTTATAGCACAATTCAATTCCAACTTAAAACCTTGATCTGATCAACAACAATGAAAGATAAAGAAATGAACACACATGCACAAGATAATACCAAATTTATATAAAAAACACAAGAAGGTAAAAACTACAATGAGAGTAAACTCACACTATATGAACAAATATTACAAGATTTGTTTTAGGGCTCATAGCCCAAGGAAGCCCACTGCTCCCAAAAGGACTTGTAGGTTGATGATCACATCCTTAGAGAAAGATACAAAGGAGTTGTAAACTAAGACTCACTACCTCAGGGCAATATATAAACATGATTTGAATTACAAAGTATAAGCCTTCACCATCATAAAGTGATAGTATCCCTTGAATGTAGCTGCTCTTGACTCACTACCTCAATCAACCATTTAAACAATTGAGCTCTAATACTTTCACCACACACATTTGCTACCTTAATTTTGCATCAATCTCAATCCACACTTATGAAAACTAATTTTATCTTCTATATATATATCATCTATATGATCATAAAACATTAATTAGGCCAGCTAGACTAGGGGATAAGAAGCAATCCCATCTATATATCTCTCTGACCAAGGGATAATTTTGGTGAAAGTGGTCCTATCAAAGAGATAGAGAGGACCTAGAAAATCTTAATACATCATTCAATATAGTCCCAAACATCACACATGATGGTGCACATCCTCCAAAGTTAGGAATGAGGTAACATGCAGCATAGAAACAATCAACCCAAAAACACTTGCTCCAAATGAATCTACAAAATGAAAATACCCACAAGCCATAATAGGACCCAAATAAATTGTTGGCAAATTTTCTGCCAACCTCGACAAGGATGTCTTGTGAGATAAGGTCACACGGGATAAGAAAGTCAAGATAAAGCTAGGAATGCTTATCCCATGGAGATAAATGGAGACAATGGAGATGACACGAGATAAGAAAAATGACAAAGAAAAGTGAGCAGGGTGGGCTCCAGTTCTTTTTCTAAGTTGACTGGGCCGGTGAGTCAACTCACTTAAGGTCTACCGGTTGGAGGGCTCCTAGTTGTTGGTGGGCCAGTTTTCCCCTTTTCCTTACTGCCCGATGATGGCTTTCTCTCAGCTCCCAGGGACCTTGCTATCCCACAAGATTTTATATAAGGAGAAAATGATGCTGTGGGGTATGAGCAATGAACAGCAATGATAAGCATTTTTGCTTATCCTACAGGCATAGAAAGACATCAAAGTGATGGCATGTGATAAGAGGTGGAAAGAGAAAGGATTTTTTCGCTTATCCCACAAAGTAGAATAAGGACACAAGGAAGACCATTAGATAAGAAATATTAAGGCGATGTGTGTTTTTTCCTATCCCGCGAGGCTGAAAGAGAAATGATATGATGCTGCGAGATAAGAAAGTAAGAGGAAATTAAGCAAAGAAAGGTAGAACAAAGGGGTTGCTTATCCTGCGAGATATAACAAAGACACAAATGATGTCGTAGGATGAGAAACCAAGTAGAAACAAGCAAAGGTTTATCCTGTGGGGTAAAAATAGACCCATAGTGAGCTCGTGGGATAAGAACTCAGTGCAGTTGGTGGTCAAACTCATCCCATGAGACGTGGACCTGGGGTGACACATCACACATCTGCGACCGTTGGATTTTCATGAAGGCCCACTTTTATGACCATGTTTTTGTTAGGTCCCAGAGGCAACTGAGAGGGAGGGGTGAATCAGTTGTCTAATAAATTCAAACCAAAAAAAACTTAACCAACTTAATGCTTAATACGGGTAAACCAATCTTTTATACCGGTAGACAGTTTTATTAGTTAATTGCAATACCGATAAGGATTAGTGCATGAAACAAAAAGACAAAGTCATCCAAAACACATAACACCAATATTTGTATGTGGAAACCCTGTAAGGGAAATACCACGGTGGGAAACCTTACCCACAATCAGATGATACTACTGCAGATAGTAAGTGTATACAAATGGGGTATGCACATGTAGAAAGGCCAAGCGCCTAGATCTCACTGCTCAAATACAAATAGGAGTCACACTGACTACATTTGGATGGTGAAATCCAATAAGGATGTACTGCTCAAGTTTGCATCTTTCTATGCTGGATTCAGTATCGGTGTAGTTCTGATTGTCTTCACAAAAACCCTCCTTTAACCTTCAAATGATGTCTACATTTATAGCTCTGCTTATTCTCGCATATACCTTGACACAATCTTTCTTCGCATTCCACATCCAATCTTACAAATAAGATCTTACATTTATATCATAACCTAGGACCAATTTTAGTAGGTCAGCTCTAAAGGATAATAAAATCAATTTACAAATAAATTAATGCCCGATGCAATAACTGATTCAACATGTCAGCTTAATGCATTTACAACAATAATAAATCATCTCCATAGTGTGCCATGCTGATCTGGAAAAGATAAGCCTATCGATGTATAACCTGGACCTATTTGCCGGTAACAACAAATATGCTAATATGAATATGCCAATAAACAAATCTTCAAGACAAAGTTTCCAAATGATGTCTTCATCATAACCAAGTGTTTTTCATTCCATTCCAAGTGTTGGTGATCATTATATCCTGCTAGTGTACTAGATACCGGTGACTGTGCATGAGTCATTTGCTTGCCGGTGAATGTTGCTGATTCTCCAAAGTGCCAGAGTTGATAAGTGTTAGTAGGTGTTGACATCAATGACAAAACCATACCAAAATACCAACAATCTCCCCCTTTGGCATTGATGGAAACACAAGATGGAAAAACCATCAAAGTGGCAAAACAGAAATACCAAATACCAAATACCAAAAGCCAACAAAAGCCAACAATTTCCCAAAAGAGATCATAACCATAAATCAAAATATAGATACAAAGAGTAACAATCTTTCCCCCAATGAATAATCTCTCCCCAAAAGATAATGTGTTTTTCCATATCAATCTGTCCCCCTTTGACATCAAATGCCCAAGTAGAAATAAAAAAACATTTTTCAGATACAAAATACCAACCAATTCAGTATACCAACTACTCCCCCTTTGAAGTAGCTTCCTCATCAAAGCCGGAGTAAAAGATTTCTCTGTTAATTCTATCGGATGAGGACTGTCATCAACTTCCTAAGTCTCTACAAGTGGGGGTATGACCCCAAGCTGATCTCTGAGATATTCAAAAGTCTCCTTAGGCAGAGGTTTAGTGAAAATATCTGCAATTTGCTCTTTAGTATTCACATAAACCATTTTAATTTCTTTTGCTTCAACATTTTCCCTTAGAAAATTAAGTTTGATAGAAACATGTTTGGTTTTAAAAT